>NC_066547.1:11804559-11839559 GCF_024679095.1 Eriocheir sinensis
TTCATTTAGCGGGGGGCGGGTGACAGGTGTGCGGGGGGAGGGGAGGTGGAGGGGCAGGAGGGAGAAGAGAAACAAACAAGAAAACAGGAATGCAGTTAGCGGAGTAGGAGATAGAGAAAGAGAAGGGACAGGAGGGAGAAGAGAAAGGAGAAGAGAAGGAGAGAAGAGAGAAGAAAGATAGACTAGAAAACAAATGCAGTGAGATGAGGAAAATAAAAAGAAGAGAAAGACCACAAAACAGGAACAGAGTAAAAGGAGAAGATAAGAAAAGAGAGAGGAGAAATATAAAAGAAAACAGGAATGGAATTTAGGATGATGATGATGATGATGATGAAGGAGGAGGAGGAAGAGGGAGAATAAATAAGACTAAAAACAAAACAAACAATAGGAATGGAGTTGAGGAGGAGAAAAGGAGGGAGAAGAAAAATAGAAGCAGAAAAGATGCGTGTAATAAGGTTAGGTTGGAGGAAGGAGGAGGAAAGAGAAGAGAAATATACAAGAGGAATGTAGTTTAGGAGGAAGAGGAGAAAGAGGAGAGGAATGAGAAAAGAAACACATGTAGAAAAGAGAAATGTACCAAGGTTAAGTTAGAGGAAAGAGGAGAAAGAAGAGGAACAGACGAGAAAACAGGAATGTAGTTGAGGAGAAGAGAGGAGGAGGAAGAGGAATAGGAGAAGAAGAGAAATCCAATAGAGATGAGGAATGTTCTTGACTCTGGAAGGAGGAGGAACAGACGAAAAAACAGGAATGTAGTTGAGGAGAAGAGAGGAGGAGGAAGAGGAAAAGGAGTGGAGAAATACAATAGAGATGAGGAATGTTCTTGACTCTGGAAGGAGGAGGAACAGACGAAAAAAACAGGAATGTAGTTGAGGAGAAGAGAGGAGGACGAAGAGGAAAAGGAGTGAGTGGAGAAATACAATAGAGATGAGGAATGTTCTTGACTCTGGAAGGAGGAGGAACAGACGAAAAAACAGGAATGTAGTTGAGAAGGACAAGAGGAGGACGAAGAGGAAAAGGAGTGAGTGGAGAAATACAATAGAGATGAGGAATGTTCTTGACTCTATCTTCTTTAGTGCTGGTCCTTTCTACTCTCATTCAACGACAGTATAACATAAGGCAAGAGAATAGCTTGGTTTAGAGGCTTCCATTGACCCTGTTGGACCGTGGTAATGCTCCCAAGTCTTAATACGTATGTGTGTGTTAATTAAGAGAGTATATAGCTTGGTTAAGAGGCTTCCATTGACCCTGTTGGACCGTGGTAATGCTCCCAAGTCTGAATATGTATGTGTGTGTTGATTAAGAGAGTATATAGCTTGGTTAAGAGGCTTCCATTGACCCTGTTGGACCGTGGTAATGCTCCCAAGTCTGTATGTATGTGTGTGTTGAGAGCCTGTCACACCTCACTCCCCTTCGCGGCGTACGGTACACTGAAACGATCACGTCCTTCATCTGTAATGGAGTGTAACGCAAGCAAGAATACACTGACGAGAACCTTCCGCATCTGCTGAAAATATCCACCATAGCGAATGTTGAAAATGAGTAAAGTGACGAATTTTACTCTGATATAACGTTGAGTGATTCCGGAGTTAACTATTTGATGTGCCTCTAAAATATACAACTTAGCGAATGTTTAAAATGAGGAAAGTGACCAATTTTACTCTGATATATTTTCCTGAGTTAACTATTTGATGTGCCTCGAAAATATACAACTTAGCGAATGTTTAAAATGAGGAAAGTGACCAATTCTACTCTGATATATTTTCCTGAGTTAACCATATGCTGTGTCTCGAAATATACAACTTAGCGAATGTTTAAAATGAGGAAAGTGACCAATTCTACTCTGATATATTTTCCTGAGTTAACTATTTCCTGTGTCTCGAAATATACAACTTAGCGAATGTTTAAAATGAGGAAAGTGACCAATTTTACTCTGATATATTTTCCTGAGTTAACTATTTGCTGTGTCTCGAAAATATACAACATAGCGAAACTTTAAGGTGAGTAAGTGACCAATATTTCTCTCTTTGATATATCGTTGAGCGCCTTCCTGAGTTAAATATTTGCAGTGTCTTGAAAATATCCACCATGGCGAATCTTTAAGGTGAGTAAGTGACCGATATTTCTCTCTTTGATATACCATTGAGTGCTTTTCTGAGTTAAATATTTGCAGTCTTGAAAATATCCACCATGGCGAATCTTTAAAGTGAGCAAGTGACCGATATTTCTCTCTTTGATATACCATTGAGTGCTTTTCTGAGTTAAATATTTGTAGTCTCGAAAATATCCAACATAGCGAATCTTTAAGGTGAGTAAGTGACCGATATTTCTCTCTTTGATATACCATTGAGTGCTTTTCTGAGTTAAATATTTGCAGTGTCTTGAAAATATCCACCATGGCGAATCTTTAAGGTGAGTAAGTGACCAATATTTCTCTCTTTGATATACCATTGAGTGCTTTTCTGAGTTAAATATTTGCAGTGTCTTGAAAATATCCACCATGGCGAATCTTTAAAGTGAGCAAGTGACCGATATTTCTCTCTTTGATATACCATTGAGTGCTTTTCTGAGTTAAATATTTGCAGTGTCTTGAAAATATCCACCATGGCGAATCTTTAAAGTGAGTAAGTGACCGATATTTCTCTCTCTGATATATCGTTGAATGCCTTCCTGAGTTAAATATTTGCAGTCTTGAAAATATCCACCATGACGAATCTTTAAAGTGAGTAAGTGACCGATATTTCTCTCTCTGATATATCGTTATTTTCCAACATAGCGAATCTTTAAAGTGAGTAAGTGACCGATATTTCTCTCTCTGATATATCGTTGAATGCCTTCCTGAGTTAAATATTTGCAGTCTCGAAAATATCCACCATGGCGAATCTTTAAAGTGAGTAAGTGACCAATATTTCTCTCTTTGATATATCGTTGAGCGCCTTCCTGAGTTAAATATTTGCAGTGTCTTGAAAATATCCACCATGGCGAATCTTTAAAAGTGAGTGAGTGACCGATATTTCTCTCTTTGATACAACGTTGAGCGCCTTCCTGAGTTAAGTATTTGCAGTGTCTTGAAAACATCCATCTTCGCGAGTCTTGAAAATAAGTGACCAATATGATTCACTCTGATATATCGTTGAGAGCCTCCCTGACTTAAATATTTGCTGTCTCGAAAATATCCAGCTTGAAGAATCTTAAAAGTAACCTGTATTGGACTTTCATACATCGTGGAGCGCCTTCCTGGGTCAAACATTTCCTGTCTCAGTAAGTAAATGTAACAAATTTCTTACCATATCAGAGAACCTGCTTGACTTACACATTTGCTATCTCTTAAAAATACCCACACTTGACGAATCTTTAAAAATAACTTAGTGACCTGAAACAGACTCCTTACCATATCAGAGCCTCCTCGACTAAAAAAAAAAATAATAAAAAAAAAATGCCTCACAAATATATCCAACTTCGTATTTAAATTGCGTTAAGTGTCCAGTATTAAAGAGACCTCGATGTAAATTAAGTAAAAGGATCTGTCAGCGTCGCGAGAGAATGATAGCCTCGATTGGAGTAGAATGTTGTCACTAGTTATCGCCCAGTGGTTGTTGTTTGGACCGATGTTATCAAACTTGGCGGAGAAGGAGGAGGAGGGGGGGGGGGGGGGGTGGAGGATGGGAAAGGGGAATGGGAGGCGGAGGAGGAGGGGGGGGGGTTGGGGGATGGGAAAGGGGAATGGGAGGAGGAGGAGGGGGGGATGGAGGATGGGAAAGGGGAATGGGAGGAGGAGGCAAACAGGTGGTCAGGTAGAATTGTATACCTGGCCAGCCGCTACCACCAGCCGGTCACTCACCTGAGCACACACACACACACACACACACACACACACACTGGACATAGTAGAATAAGAAAATGGATAATAAATTGTGGATGAGAGACGGAAAGTTAAAAAAAAAAGGAAAATAATGGGTACAGGTGAGAGAACGAGAGAGAGAGAGAGAGAGAGAGAGAGAGAGAGAGAGAGAGAGAGAGAGAGAGAGAGAGAGAGAGAGAGAGAGAGAGAGAGTGGGTGGGTTGGAGATGAGTTAAACAGGGCAGACTGGGTGAAAGGAGGAAAACTTGGATATTAATTAAAGGCAGGTTTTTGTTGTGGAGAGGTAGGTGGAGGAGGAGGAGAAGGAGGAGGAGGAGGAGGAGGAGGAGGAGGAGGAGGAGGAGGAGGAGGAAAACAAACATAACAAAACAGGTAATGTGAAGATTTTAAAAAGGGGAATGAATGAATGAGGAAAAAAAAGGGAATAGACGTAACGAGAAATGGGAGAGAAAAAGATATTGAGAAAAAAAATGAACATAATAATGACGGGAAGAAGGGAGGAGGGAGAAGGGCGAAGGAAGAAGGGAGGGAGAAAGATAATAAAGGGAGGAGGCGAGGTAGCCGGGAAAGGGAGAAAGAATGAGAGGATAAGAAAGGGAAGAGACGTAAGCGAGAAATGGGAATGAAGAGAAAGAGGAAGAGACACGAATTGGGTAATGAAGAGATATGGAGGAGGGAGAAGAGTGGGGAGAGAAGTGAGGGAGGGAGAGAGTGGAGGGAGGACACGAAAAGGCTGACAGTGAAAGGGAGAGAGAGGGAGAGGGACCAAACGTTAGGGAAAAAGGATGGGAAGGGAAGGGAAGAGAAGGGAAGACGAAGCAGACAGTGAAGGGGAAAGGAAGAGACCAGACGTTAGGGAAGGGAAAGGAAGGGACTTGTTCGGTAGGGGAAAGAAAGGGCTAAGTGAAAGGAAAACGAAGGGTATGGGCAGGGATTCTTAACCGGTAGGGGGAGAGGGAGGGACCAGGCATTAAGTAAGAGAAGGGAAGAGAAGGGAAGGGACTTGTTCAGTAGGGGAAAAAAGGGGGTAAGCGAAAGGGAGTGAAAGGAAGGGGAAGAGTATGGGCAGGGATTCTTAACCGTTAGGGGGAGAGGGAGGGACCAGGCATTTGTT
Organism: Eriocheir sinensis; assembly: GCF_024679095.1. Taxonomy (NCBI): domain Eukaryota; kingdom Metazoa; phylum Arthropoda; class Malacostraca; order Decapoda; family Varunidae; genus Eriocheir; species Eriocheir sinensis. Next base: position 11,809,533 of record NC_066547.1, read on the forward strand.
CAGTAGGGGAAAGAAGGGAAGGTAAACGAAAGGGAGTGAAAGGAAGGGGAAGAGTATGGGAAGGGATTCTTAACCGGTAGGGGGAGAGGGAGAGGGACCAGGCATTAAGTAAGAGAAGGGAAGAGAAGGGAAGTGACGTGTTCAGTATAGGGGAAAGAAGGGAAGGTAAGCGAAAGGGAGTGAAAGGGAATGGCAGCTATGGGAAGGGGGTCTGAACCGGTATGGGACTTGATCGTAAAAACATTAAAAAGTAGCTGTATTTAACATGTAGTATACTTGTAGTAATATAATAATGTAGTAGTAGCTATAGTAGTGTAGTAGAGTATATCGTGTAGTTTATCTGTAGTAGTGGATGTAGTATATTTTTTTCTGTAAATATATATGATTATGATATTCTTTCCTGTTCTGCTCTTGGGTATCTATATATATTTTTCTTTTACAGCAAAGGAAACAGCACAGGGGCATACACAAAAAAAGGAAACAATAAAAAAAAGCCCGCTACTCGCTGCTCCTGTAAAGAATCCAAAGAGGTGTAAAGTAGAACCAAGATATGGACATGTTTTGAGGTCACTGCGGCATCCAATACACCTCCTTATACGGTAATGATTTTGGCAGCTCGGCGGAGGGGGTGTGGGCAGACCTACATAATAATAGAGCTTGGCCAACTTCATCACGGGCTCCAAAAAGTTATTACGAAAAGAGCCACGTGAAATTCAAATATATGATGATGCAATAGGATTTTTTTGTGGTCTAGGTATTTCTTCAAGGTCCTGGCGATACCTAGAGCATACACACACAAAAAAAAAAAAAAATCACACACTATTACATGTCTGAAATTCGCGTGGCTCTCGTGAACTTGGCCAAACCCGCGTGCCTATTCTGTGGCGTAATCCAGTGAGGGTTTGGAAAGTAGAAATGTTAAGATTCACTGGTATAAGCTATGGAGAGGGAAGGGAAGGGGAGGGAAAGGAAGGGAAGGAAAGTGGACAGATGAGAAAGAAAAGAGGAAGGACGAAAAGGGGGAAAAGCGAGGGGAAAAAACCACAAGTAAGGAAGGGGAAGGGATTAGATAATGTGGAAAGAGGATGGGGGCGGAGTGAATATGAATAGGTAGGGCATATAAGGGGAAGGGAAGGGAAGGGAAGGGAAGGGAAGGGATGTAATGGGGAGTAAAGAGAACAGAAGGGAAGTAAAGGAAAGGGGAGGAAGGAAAGGAAAGGAGAGAAGACAGAAGAGAAGGAAAGGAAAGGATGGGGGAAGAAAAGAATAAGAAGGAAGAGAAGGGGCAGGAAAGTGAAGGGAAGGGAAGAGGTAGGTACTTAAAGAAAGGAAAAAAATGGTAATGGGTATGGGAAGGTAGGTCTCTCTCTCTCTCTCTCTCTCTCTCTCTCTCGCTTTACTTCCATTCTCCTGCACTTTATCCTCTTCTTCTTCTTCTTCTTCTTCTTCTTCTTCTTCTTCTTCTCCTCCTCCTCCTCCTCCTCACAGTTTTAGGGCGGCAGTTCCATAAAATATCTTCGTCTAGTCTAGTCACGCCCCCCTTGTTCTCTCTCTCTCTCTCTCTCTCTCTCTCTCTCTCATGCCAAGATCTAAGGCGGCTTAAGTTATCATCACTAGATATTCCATTCCCTTTAGTCTCTCTCTCTCTCTCTCTCTCTCTCTCTCTCTCTCTCTCTCTCTCTCCGAACCCAGACCAATATTTGCATACGGTGACGGGGTAGGGAGGAGAGGAATGGAGGAATGGAGAAGAGGGGAGGAGAGGAAAAGGAGGGAAGAGGAGGATAGGGGAAGGGGAGGGAGGGGTAAGGAGTAGAAGAGGGTAGGGAGAGGGTAGGAGAGAAGAAAGTATGGAGGAGGGGGGGGGGGGCCTGCCATCTCAGATTCCTTCATCCTCCCAGCATCGGAAAACAGACGAGGTTACTCACTCCTTGACCTGACCTCCCCCGCAGCAGTGATTCCCAGACAGCAGGCGGAGGAGGAGGAGGAGGAGGAGGAGGAGGAGGAATAAGGTAAGACCGGGTAAGACGATGGCAGAGTTATTTTTGCTCTTTGCTTTTTGTTAATGTTTTCGTAATGATAGTAGTAGTAGTAGTAGTAGTAGTAGTAGTAGTAGTAGTAGTAGTAGTAGTAGTAGTAGTAGTAGTAGTAGTAGTAGTAGAAGTAAGAGGAGTAGAAGAGGAGGAGGAGGAGAAGAGGAACGATTCGAAAGAGGAAATGGCATCGCAGCAGGAGGTGAAGGATGATGATGTGGAGGATGAAAAATAATGGTAAAGTGAGGGGGAGGAGGAAAAGGAGGAAAAGGAGGAAAAGCAGACGAGTTTCGGGTAAAAATAAACCTTTTAGTGTTAAGAATTTGAGAACACTGACAAAACCAAGAAAAAAGATACATACGATAACGGGCAAAAAGAAAAAGAATGAAAGAAAGGAAGAAAGAAAGACTTGTTATGCTGACCCCAAAGCGTGAACGAGGGCAAGGAAGAAAACAGGAGGGGGAGGGAGGGAAAGGGAAAACATAATGGGAAGGGGAGGGGGGAGGGAGAAGCGGGGACAGGGGGAAGGTTACCGAGGGGGGAGAATGGAGGGAAGGGGAGCAGATGGGTAGGGATGGGACGGGAGGGAGGAAGAGAGACAGGTGGAAAGGAAAAGGGGCTGGGGGAGGGGAAAAGGGACAGGAGGAAAGGAAAAGAGAAGATGGCGCCACTATAAACACTTGCCTGCGCCATGACGGGCTGGGGCCGACTACCATCTAGGCCCCTCAAGAAAAGCCTACCGGCGCTATAAATATAAATAAATAAATAAATAAAAGGAAAGGAAAAGGGACAGGGGGTGAAGAAAAGGGACATGAACTTAACTAGGGAACAGTGCAAAGGGGCAAAGGGATGGGAGAAAGGAAGAGGGGAAATGGGATGGGCAGATAGGCGAGGGGAAGATGGGAATGGAGGAGGCGGGAAAGGGAATAAGGAAGGGCATAGGCAATAATAGGAGAATGACAAGGGTGAGGAAAATAAGGAAAGCAAGGGAAGGGGTAGAGAAGAATAATGGGAAGGAAAGTGGAAGGGACAAACAGGGAAAGAGTGGAAAAGTGGAATGGAGATGTGGGGGAAAAAAAATAGGGCGAGAGGAGAAAAACTGAAGGGGCAGCCAAAGAAGAAAAAGGATGATGGGTATATAGCGAGGAAGCGAAGAAGAGAAGAAGGTAATATATGATAGGTAGGGAGGAAACGATGGATGGGAAGAAGGGGGTGCTAAAGAAGGGCAAACATGAAAGAAAAAAAGTTAAAAATGATGGGAAACGAGACAGAAAAAGAAGATGGGTAGCGAAGAAAGGAAGATAAGAAAGAAGAGGATGTTAAAGAAGTATAAAGACGAAAGGAAGAAAAGAAGATGGGCATAGCGAAGCGGGATGGCAGGGAAGATGAAGAAGAAGGAAAAGATGATGGGGGTAGCGAAGAAAGGAAGGTGAGAAAGAAGGGGATGTTAAAGAAGTATAAAGATGAAAGGAAGAAAAGATGGGCATAGCGAAGCGGGATGGCAGGGAAGATGAAGAAGAAGGAAAAAGAAGATGGGGGTAGCGAAGAAGGGGATGGCAGGGAAGAAGAGAAGAAGGAAAAAGAAGATGGGCATAGCGAGGCGGGACGGCAGGGAAGAAGAGAAGAAGGAAAAAGATGATGGGGGTAGCGCGAAACGGATGACGGGGCAGAAGAGGAATGACAAGGGCAGGGCGTGGGGGCATGAACGTGCTATGCGTGAGGCCCCTCCATCATGTGTTCCCGCGGGGCAGCAGACGGAGTGGAGTGCCCCGCGGCCCCGACTACCCCCCCTCGTACCTGCACCTTGGGGCACGGGGCATTAAGGGGGGGGGGGGGGGAAGGTGGGGGAGGAGGAGAGGAAGTGGTTATCAAAACGTCGTAAGGGGTATTAAAAAGGACTGGGAGGGGGGAGGGAAGAAAAGGGAGATTAAGGGAGGGGAAGGGGAGAGAAGGGAGAAGGAGAGGAAGGAGGGGGAGAGGGGGAAGAAGAGGGGAAGAAAAGGGAGATTAAGGGAGGGGAAGAGGAGGGAGAAGTAGAGGAAGGGGATGGGGATGGAGGAAGGGGAAGATCAGGGAATGAGGAAGAAGAGGGGAAGAAAGGGGAGATTAAGGGAGGGGAAGGAGAGAGAAGGGAGAAGGAGGAAGGGGATGGAGGAAGGGAAGATCAGGGAATGAGGAAGAAGAGGGGAAGGGGAAGGAGAAGAGGATGGGGAAGGAGAGGGAAGACGAAGGGGAAAGGAATGATGGGATTTTTTCTTCTAATCCTGCCATTTACAATCACATACAAAAAAATAAAAGGTCAATGTCTTATATTCTTTTGCACATCATTATATCATTATTATTACTATTATTTGATGATGACGCAAGGGTAAGTCAGAAGTAGATTAGCAGAAGGTATAGAGTAGGTACCGTTAACCCAGAGGAATAAAAGGTGTTTAATCCCAAGAAAAAGGATCATATTACCCAGACTCACCCTTCCCTCAGACGACCCTTTCCCCTCCCCAACCATCCCCTTCCCCCTCCTTCCCCTCCCTTTTCTTCCCTCCCCCTCCCACCCCTCTTTAATACCCCTTACGACGTTTTGATAACCACTTCGTCTACTCCTCCCACTCATTCTCCCCCCCACGGTAAGGGTAGGAGGGGTTGGGGGGGATGTCTACTATCTATCTCCCTTATCTATCTATCGAACTGCCTACCTTCCTTCCTACCTACCTACCCACCCTCCAATCTGTCTATCTATCTACCTATTTTCCTCTCTTCTTTCCCTCACTCTTTCTCACCCAAATGCCTGCACCTCCACCTCCCCCACCTCCACCACCACCACCACCACCACCACGGCACCCAGCCCACATCCCTCAGTGTCTCGCAGTCACGCCCAACATTCCTCGTTCTTTTCTTTCTTCGTGGCCTAAGAGAAAAAAAATAAATAAAGGAAAAAAAGGGAAAAAAATCTCATTGTTTTCTGGACTGATGTATATATTTTTTTTTTCCCTCCCACCCTTCCCCGCATACATCTTGGTCACAGTGCAGGTGGTGGCGCGCATATATTTTTTCTTTTTTTCTTTCTTTCCTTTGTGTTCACCCATTATTTTTTTTTTCGTTGTTCTTGTTCTCGTTTTTTTACTCTTGTGTTCCATATGATTATTTTAGCCTTTACGCGTCTACATTTTTTTCTCATTACGTGCTTTGTTTATCCTGTTCCTGACGAAGCTCATGTCACTGGTTAAAAATCTCTTACGCATGATTGGTGAATGGAATGAAAATCGAGAAGGGGAAGAGGAAGGCGGACGAAGGGAAGGGAAGGAATATGGAATGGAAGCAAAGGAATGGATAAGGACAGGAAATGAAATAAAGGAAATGGAATGAAATGGAAAGGAATATGGAATGGAAGTAACGGAATGAAAGGGAAGGGGAAGGAAGGGAAAAAGAGAGAGGAAGGCAAAGAAGGGAATGATGTGAAATGGAAGCAAAGGAATGGAAAGGGGGAGGGGATATAAAGGAAAAAGAAAGGAAGAATATGGAAATGAATGAAGGAGAGGAAGGGGAAAAGGAAGAGAAGGATGGGGAAAAAAAAAAAAAAAGAAGAGGGATAAGAAGGAAAGGGAAGAATATGGAATAAGTAAAGGTAAGGGAAGGGAAGGAAAGAAAAGTAAGGAATTTGGAAAGGATGGGAAGGGAAAGGATGGTGAGTAAAGGGCAGGAAATAAAAAAAAAAAAAAAAAGGAAGGAAAGGAGATATATATAAAACAGAAGAAGGGAACAGAACAAGGGAAGGGAAGAGGAAGAGGCGGAGAGGGGAGAGGCAAGAGAGAAGAAAGAGGAAGAGGGGGGAGTGGGGGAGGGGATAAACGAAGACTAGCAAAAAAAGCACATGATTGGTGGTTGCATGGCTGTCATTGCGGGTAATTCTTGGGCGAGTACACGGGAACATTTTTAAGGGGAACTCTTTTATAAGGAGACGAGAGGAGAACTGTATCAAGGGCTTCTGCGGTTCCCAAGACCTCACTCCCGCATTTCCTTCTGCTCATTTTTTCCCCTCTCCGATTCCTATCAGTTAATTGTTAGTATGCGGTCTGCTTACACCCTTTGCCCTCCCTGCTCCTCCTCCTCCTCCTCCTTCCCCTCTCAGCTCTTCCTCCCTTTCTTCTCCCTGTGCTTGTCTTCTCTCCTCCCTCCCTTCCTCCCCTCTCAGAGCTTCCTCCCTCCCTTCTTCCCCTTGCTTGTTTTCTCTCCTTCCTCTTCCTCTGCTTGTCTTCTCCCTTTCCTCCTCCTCCTCCTCCTCCCTCCAACCAGCCAATCTCAGCAGGCAGGACACACACACACACACACACACACACACACACACACACACACACACACACACACACACACACGAGTAAAAAAAAAAAAATACATAATTTTGCATATATATACGAAGTCACCAAAAGTATTAAGCAAAACATCCGCGTTAGTGTTTATCAAAGACTTGGTTAAAGAAATAAACAAAGGAAAATGAAAGATAGAAAATTAAATCGTAAAGTTGTTCATGAAAGAAAGAAACGCATCGTTACTACGGGATATGAAAAGGAGAGAAGGAAGAAAAAGAAAAATAAGGATAAAGACCAAATAATTCTTCACGCACCCCCAAAAAAGAGAAAAATAATAGCTTATGTAGTAAAGAAAATGAAGAGGAGAGAAAAGCCAAGGAGGAAAAAGAATAGGAAAAAGAAATAACTAATAATTCTTCACACACAAAAGAAAAAGAATAGTCGTTTCAGGAGTAAGGAAAACGAAAAGAAAAGGAATAAAAATAAAAGGAAAAGGAAAAGAAAAAGATACAAGCGTCAAAATAATATAGTGTCGCTTATCAGTAAAATACATTCCAGCACAACAAGCTTACGTATTTTTTTCTTCAGACAAAAAAAAAAAAAATGAACAAGAGCCAAGACAACAGAGAGTCGCTTCTTCAGTAGTATATACATTTCAACCTTTTTTTTTTTTTTTTTACTTCACGAATGAAAAATAATCATATATAATTCTTTAACCGTGAAGGAAACGGAGAATCGCCTTGCCAATATACTGTACAGGTTATTTTGCACCTTTTTTTATCTTTTTTTATTTAACACACCGGAAGAGCATCACAGGATCCCTTAGTCATCATTATATTTGCTAAAACTTCCACACCCTTCATTTTTTAATTCGTCTTTTTTCAATTCACCCAAAATGTATAAGAGAATCGCTTGATCAGTCTACTCGTTTCAATATCCTTAATATTTCCTTTTATTCACCCAAAATTAACAGGATCGCTTTATCATTAGTATATACACGATCCAGCATCCTTCGATTTTCTTCTTTAATACACAGAAAATGTATAACAGGGTCGATTTATCATTAGTATACACAATCCAGCATCCTTCGATTTTCTTCAATTCGCCCAAAATGTATAACAGGGTCGATTTATCATTAGTATACACGCTCCAGCATCCTTCGATTTTCTTCAATTCGCCCAAAATGTATAACAGGATCGATTTATCATTAGTATACACGCTCCAGCATCTTTCGTTTTTCTTCAATTCGCCCAAAATGTATAACAGGGTCGATTTATCATTAGTATACACAATCCAGCATCCTTCGATTTTCTTCAATTCGCCCAAAATGTATAACAGGGTCGATTTATCATTAGTATACACAATCCAGCATCCTTCGATTTTCTTCAATTCGCCCAAAATGTATAACAGGGTCGATTTATCATTAGTATACACGCTCCAGCATCTTTCGTTTTTCTTCAATTCGCCCAAAATGTATAACAGGGTCGATTTATCATTAGTATACACAATCCAGCATCCTTCGATTTTCTTCAATTCGCCCAAAATGTATAACAGGGTCGATTTATCATTAGTATACACAATCCAGCATCCTTCGATTTTCTTCAATTCGCCCAAAATGTATAACAGGGTCGATTTATCATTAGTATACACGCACCAGCATCTTTCGTTTTTCTTCAATTCGCCCAAAATGTATAACAGGGTCGATTTATCATTAGTATACACAATCCAGCATCCTTCGATTTTCTTCAATTCGCCCAAAATGTATAACAGGGTCGATTTATCATTAGTATACACGCTCCAGCATCTTTCGTTTTTCTTCAATTCGCCCAAAATGTATAACAGGGTCGATTTATCATTAGTATACACAATCCAGCATCCTTCGATTTTCTTCAATTCGCCCAAAATGTATAACAGGGTCGATTTATCATTAGTATACACAATCCAGCATCCTTCGATTTTCTTCAATTCGCCCAAAATGTATAACAGGGTCGATTTATCATTAGTATACACGCTCCAGCATCCTTCGATTTTCTTCAATTCGCCCAAAATGTATAACAGGGTCGATTTATCATTAGTATACACAATCCAGCATCCTTCGATTTTCTTCAATTCGCCCAAAATGTATAACAGGGTCGATTTATCATTAGTATACACAATCCAGCATCCTTCGATTTTCTTCAATTCGCCCAAAATGTATAACAGGGTCGATTTATCATTAGTATACACAATCCAGCATCCTTCGATTTTCTTCAATTCGCCCAAAATGTATAACAGGGTCGATTTATCATTAGTATACACAATCCAGCATCCTTCGATTTTCTTCAATTCGCCCAAAATGTATAACAGGGTCGATTTATCATTAGTATACACAATCCAGCATCCTTCGATTTTCTTCAATTCGCCCAAAATGTATAACAGGGTCGATTTATCATTAGTATACACGCTCCAGCATCTTTCGTTTTTCTTCAATTCGCCCAAAATGTATAACAGGGTCGATTTATCATTAGTATACACAATCCAGCATCCTTCGATTTTCTTCAATTCGCCCAAAATGTATATCAGGGTCGATTTATCATTAGTATACACGCTCCAGCATCTTTCGTTTTTCTTCAATTCGCCCAAAATGTATAACAGGGTCGATTTATCATTAGTATACACAATCCAGCATCCTTCGATTTTCTTCAATTCGCCCAAAATGTATAACAGGGTCGATTTATCATTAGTATACACAATCCAGCATCCTTCGATTTTCTTCAATTCGCCCAAAATGTATAACAGGGTCGATTTATCATTAGTATACACGCTCCAGCATCTTTCGTTTTTCTTCAATTCGCCCAAAATGTATAACAGGGTCGATTTATCATTAGTATACACAATCCAGCATCCTTCGATTTTCTTCAATTCGCCCAAAATGTATAACAGGGTCGATTTATCATTAGTATACACAATCCAGCATCCTTCGATTTTCTTCAGTTCGCCCAAAATGTATAACAGGGTCGATTTATCATTAGTATACACGCTCCAGCATCTTTCGATTTTCTTCAATTCGCCCAAAATGTATAACAGGGTCGATTTATCATTAGTATACACAATCCAGCATCCTTCGATTTTCTTCAATTCGCCCAAAATGTATAACAGGGTCGATTTATCATTAGTATACACAATCCAGCATCCTTCGATTTTCTTCAATTCGCCCAAAATGTATAACAGGGTCGATTTATCATTAGTATACACGCTCCAGCATCCTTCGATTTTCTTCAATTCGCCCAAAATGTATAACAGGGTCGATTTATCATTAGTATACACAATCCAGCATCCTTCGTTTTTCTTCAATTCGCCCAAAATGTATAACAGGGTCGATTTATCATTAGTATACACAATCCAGCATCCTTCGATTTTCTTCAATTCGCCCAAAATGTATAACAGGGTCGATTTATCATTAGTATACACAATCCAGCATCCTTCGATTTTCTTCAATTCGCCCAAAATGTATAACAGGGTCGATTTATCATTAGTATACACGCTCCAGCATCATTCGTTTTCTTCACTTCGCCCAAAATGTATAACAGGGTCGATTTATCATTAGTATACACAATCCAGCATCCTTCGATTTTCTTCAATTCGCCCAAAATGTATAACAGGGTCGATTTATCATTAGTATACACAATCCAGCATCCTTCGATTTTCTTCAATTCCCAAAATGTATAACAGGGTCGATTTATCATTAGTATACACGCTTCAGCATCTTTCGTTTTTCTTCAATTCGCCCAAAATGTATAACAGGGTCGATTTATCATTAGTATACACAATCCAGCATCCTTCGATTTTCTTCAATTCGCCCAAAATGTATAACAGGGTCGATTTATCATTAGTATACACAATCCAGCATCCTTCGATTTTCTTCAATTCGCTCAAAATGTATAACAGGGTCGATTTATCATTAGTATACACGCTCCAGCATCTTTCGTTTTCTTCAATTCGCCCAAAATGTATAACAGGGTCGATTTATCATTAGTATACACAATCCAGCATCCTTCGATTTTCTTCAATTCGCCCAAAATGTATAACAGGGTCGATTTATCATTAGTATACACAATCCAGCATCCTTCGATTTTCTTCAATTCGCCCAAAATGTATAACAGGGTCGATTTATCATTAGTATACACGCTCCAGCATCTTTCGTTTTTCTTCAATTCGCCCAAAATGTATAACAGGGTCGATTTATCATTAGTATACACAATCCAGCATCCTTCGATTTTCTTCAATTCGCCCAAAATGTATAACAGGGTCGATTTATCATTAGTATACACGCTCCAGCATCTTTCGTTTTTCTTCAATTCGCCCAAAATGTATAACAGGGTCGATTTATCATTAGTATACACAATCCAGCATCCTTCGATTTTCTTCAATTTGCCCAAAATGTATAACAGGGTCGATTTATCATTAGTATACACAATCCAGCATCCTTCGATTTTCTTCAATTCGCCCAAAATGTATAACAGGGTCGATTTATCATTAGTATACAATCCAGCATCCTTCGATTTTCTTCAATTCGCCCAAAATGTATAACAGGGTCGATTTATCATTAGTATACACAATCCAGCATCCTTCGATTTTCTTCAATTCGCCCAAAATGTATAACAGGGTCGATTTATCATTAGTATACACAATCCAGCATCCTTCGATTTTCTTCAATTCGCCCAAAATGTATAACAGGGTCGATTTATCATTAGTATACACGCTCCAGCATCTTTCGTTTTTCTTCAATTCGCCCAAAATGTATAACAGGGTCGATTTATCATTAGTATACACAATCCAGCATCCTTCGATTTTCTTCAATTCGCCCAAAATGTATAACAGGGTCGATTTATCATTAGTATACACGCTCCAGCATCTTTCGTTTTTCTTCAATTCGCCCAAAATGTATAACAGGGTCGATTTATCATTAGTATACACAATCCAGCATCCTTCGATTTTCTTCAATTCGCCCAAAATGTATAACAGGGTCGATTTATCATTAGTATACACAATCCAGCATCCTTCGATTTTCTTCAATTCGCCCAAAATGTATAACAGGGTCGATTTATCATTAGTATACACGCTCCAGCATCTTTCGTTTTTCTTCAATTCGCCCAAAATGTATAACAGGGTCGATTTATCATTAGTATACACAATCCAGCATCCTTCGATTTTCTTCAATTCGCCCAAAATGTATAACAGGGTCGATTTATCATTAGTATACACAATCCAGCATCCTTCGATTTTCTTCAATTCGCCCAAAATGTATAACAGGGTCGATTTATCATTAGTATACACAATCCAGCATCCTTCGATTTTCTTCAATTCGCCCAAAATGTATAACAGGGTCGATTTATCATTAGTATACACAATCCAGCATCCTTCGATTTTCTTCAATTCGCCCAAAATGTATAACAGGGTCGATTTATCATTAGTATACACAATCCAGCATCCTTCGATTTTCTTCAATTCGCCCAAAATGTATAACAGGGTCGATTTATCATTAGTATACACATTCCAGCATCCTTCGATTTTCTTCAATTCGCCCAAAATGTATAACAGGGTCGATTTATCATTAGTATACACGCTCCAGCATCTTTCGTTTTTCTTCAATTCGCCCAAAATGTATAACAGGGTCGATTTATCATTAGTATACACAATCCAGCATCCTTCGATTTTCTTCAATTCGCCCAAAATGTATAACAGGGTCGATTTATCATTAGTATACACAATTCAGCATCCTTCGATTTTCTTCAATTCGCCCAAAATGTATAACAGGGTCGATTTATCATTAGTATACACGCTCCAGCATCTTTCGATTTTCTTCAATTCGCCCAAAATGTATAACAGGGTCGATTTATCATTAGTATACACAATCCAGCATCCTTCGATTTTCTTCAATTCGCCCAAAATGTATAACAGGGTCGATTTATCATTAGTATACACAATCCAGCATCCTTCGATTTTCTTCAATTCGCCCAAAATGTATAACAGGGTCGATTTATCATTAGTATACACAATCCAGCATCGTTCGTTTTTCTTCAATTCGCCCAAAATGTATAACAGGGTCGATTTATCATTAGTATACACAATCCAGCATCCTTCGATTTTCTTCAATTCGCCCAAAATGTATAACAGGGTCGATTTATCATTAGTATACACAATCCAGCATCTTTCGTTTTTCTTCAATTCGCCCAAAATGTATAACAGGGTCGATTTATCATTAGTATACACAATCCAGCATCCTTCGATTTTCTTCAATTCGCCCAAAATGTATAACAGGGTCGATTTATCATTAGTATACACAATCCAGCATCCTTCGTTTTTCTTCAATTCGCCCAAAATGTATAACAGGGTCGATTTATCATTAGTATACACAATCCAGCATCCTTCGTTTTTCTTCAATTCGCCCAAAATGTATAACAGGGTCGATTTATCATTAGTATACACAATCCAGCATCCTTCGATTTTCTTCAATTCGCCCAAAATGTATAACAGGGTCGATTTATCATTAGTATACAATCCAGCATCTTTCGTTTTTCTTCAATTCGCCCAAAATGTATAACAGGGTCGATTTATCATTAGTATACACAATCCAGCATCCTTCGATTTTCTTCAATTCGCCCAAAATGTATAACAGGGTCGATTTATCATTAGTATACACAATCCAGCATCCTTCGATTTTCTTCAATTCGCCCAAAATGTATAACAGGGTCGATTTATCATTAGTATACACAATCCAGCATCCTTCGATTTTCTTCAATTCGCCCAAAATGTATAACAGGGTCGATTTATCATTAGTATACACGCTCCAGCATCCTTCGATTTTCTTCAATTCGCCCAAAATGTATAACAGGGTCGATTTATCATTAGTATACACAATCCAGCATCCTTCGATTTTCTTCAATTCGCCCAAAATGTATAACAGGGTCGATTTATCATTAGTATACACAATCCAGCATCCTTCGATTTTCTTCAATTCGCCCAAAATGTATAACAGGGTCGATTTATCATTAGTATACACAATCCAGCATCCTTCGATTTTCTTCAATTCGCCCAAAATGTATAACAGGGTCGATTTATCATTAGTATACACAATCCAGCATCCTTCGATTTTCTTCAATTCGCCCAAAATGTATAACAGGGTCGATTTATCATTAGTATACACAATCCAGCATCCTTCGATTTTCTTCAATTCGCCCAAAATGTATAACAGGGTCGATTTATCATTAGTATACACGCTCCAGCATCTTTCGTTTTTCTTCAATTCGCCCAAAATGTATAACAGGGTCGATTTATCATTAGTATACACAATCCAGCATCCTTCGATTTTCTTCAATTCGCCCAAAATGTATAACAGGGTCGATTTATCATTAGTATACACAATCCAGCATCTTTCGTTTTTCTTCAATTCGCCCAAAATGTATAACAGGGTCGATTTATCATTAGTATACACAATCCAGCATCCTTCGATTTTCTTCAATTCGCCCAAAATGTATAACAGGGTCGATTTATCATTAGTATACACAATCCAGCATCCTTCGATTTTCTTCAATTCGCCCAAAATGTATAACAGGGTCGATTTATCATTAGTATACACGCTCCAGCATCTTTCGTTTTTCTTCAATTCGCCCAAAATGTATAACAGGGTCGATTTATCATTAGTATACACAATCCAGCATCCTTCGATTTTCTTCAATTCGCCCAAAATGTATAACAGGGTCGATTTATCATTAGTATACACAATCCAGCATCCTTCGATTTTCTTCAATTCGCCCAAAATGTATAACAGGGTCGATTTATCATTAGTATACACAATCCAGCATCTTTCGTTTTTCTTCAATTCGCCCAAAATGTATAACAGGGTCGATTTATCATTAGTATACACAATCCAGCATCCTTCGATTTTCTTCAATTCGCCCAAAATGTATAACAGGGTCGATTTATCATTAGTATACACAATCCAGCATCCTTCGATTTTCTTCAATTCGCCCAAAATGTATAACAGGGTCGATTTATCATTAGTATACACAATCCAGCATCCTTCGATTTTCTTCAATTCGCCCAAAATGTATAACAGGGTCGATTTATCATTAGTATACACAATCCAGCATCCTTCGTTTTTCTTCAATTCGCCCAAAATGTATAACAGGGTCGATTTATCATTAGTATACACAATCCAGCATCCTTCGATTTTCTTCAATTCGCCCAAAATGTATAACAGGGTCGATTTATCATTAGTATACACAATCCAGCATCCTTCGATTTTCTTCAATTCGCCCAAAATGTATAACAGGGTCGATTTATCATTAGTATACACGCTCCAGCATCTTTCGTTTTCTTCAATTCGCCCAAAATGTATAACAGGGTCGATTTATCATTAGTATACACAATCCAGCATCCTTCGATTTTCTTCAATTCGCCCAAAATGTATAACAGGGTCGATTTATCATTAGTATACACAATCCAGCATCCTTCGATTTTCTTCAATTCGCCCAAAATGTATAACAGGGTCGATTTATCATTAGTATACACGCTTCAGCATCCTTCGTTTTTCTTCAATTCGCCCAAAATGTATAACAGGGTCGATTTATCATTAGTATACACAATCCAGCATCCTTCGATTTTCTTCAATTCGCCCAAAATGTATAACAGGGTCGATTTATCATTAGTATACACAATCCAGCATCCTTCGATTTTCTTCAATTCGCCCAAAATGTATAACAGGGTCGATTTATCATTAGTATACACAATCCAGCATCTTTCGTTTTTCTTCAATTCGCCCAAAATGTATAACAGGGTCGATTTATCATTAGTATACACAATCCAGCATCCTTCGATTTTCTTCAATTCGCCCAAAATGTATAACAGGGTCGATTTATCATTAGTATACACAATCCAGCATCCTTCGATTTTCTTCAATTCGCCCAAAATGTATAACAGGGTCGATTTATCATTAGTATACACGCTCCAGCATCTTTCGTTTTTCTTCAATTCGCCCAAAATGTATAACAGGGTCGATTTATCATTAGTATACACAATCCAGCATCCTTCGATTTTCTTCAATTCGCCCAAAATGTATAACAGGGTCGATTTATCATTAGTATACACGCTCCAGCATCTTTCGTTTTTCTTCAATTCGCCCAAAATGTATAACAGGGTCGATTTATCATTAGTATACACAATCCAGCATCCTTCGATTTTCTTCAATTTGCCCAAAATGTATAACAGGGTCGATTTATCATTAGTATACACAATCCAGCATCTTCGATTTTCTTCAATTCGCCCAAAATGTATAACAGGGTCGATTTATCATTAGTATACACAATCCAGCATCTTCGTTTTTCTTCAATTCGCCCAAAATGTATAACAGGGTCGATTTATCATTAGTATACACAATCCAGCATCCTTCGATTTTCTTCAATTCGCCCAAAATGTATAACAGGGTCGATTTATCATTAGTATACACAATCCAGCATCCTTCGATTTTCTTCAATTCGCCCAAAATGTATAACAGGGTCGATTTATCATTAGTATACACGCTCCAGCATCTTTCGTTTTTCTTCTTCAATTCGCCCAAAATGTATAACAGGGTCGATTTATCATTAGTATACACAATCCAGCATCCTTCGATTTTCTTCAATTCGCCCAAAATGTATAACAGGGTCGATTTATCATTAGTATACACAATCCAGCATCTTTCGTTTTTCTTCAATTCGCCCAAAATGTATAACAGGGTCGATTTATCATTAGTATACACAATCCAGCATCCTT
The DNA here is from genome assembly GCF_024679095.1 of Eriocheir sinensis. Classification (NCBI taxonomy): domain Eukaryota; kingdom Metazoa; phylum Arthropoda; class Malacostraca; order Decapoda; family Varunidae; genus Eriocheir; species Eriocheir sinensis. Next base: position 11,825,662 of record NC_066547.1, read on the forward strand.
CGTTTTTCTTCAATTCGCCCAAAATGTATAACAGGGTCGATTTATCATTAGTATACACAATCCAGCATCCTTCGATTTTCTTCAATTCGCCCAAAATGTATAACAGGGTCGATTTATCATTAGTATACACAATCCAGCATCTTTCGTTTTTCTTCAATTCGCCCAAAATGTATAACAGGGTCGATTTATCATTAGTATACACTATCCAGCATCCTTCGTTTTTCTTCAATTCGCCCAAAATGTATAACAGGGTCGATTTATCATTAGTATACACAATCCAGCATCCTTCGATTTTCTTCAATTCGCCCAAAATGTATAACAGGGTCGATTTATCATTAGTATACACAATCCAGCATCTTTCGTTTTTCTTCAATTCGCCCAAAATGTATAACAGGGTCGATTTATCATTAGTATACACAATCCAGCATCTTTCGTTTTTCTTCTTCAATTCGCCCAAAATGTATAACAGGGTCGATTTATCATTAGTATACACAATCCAGCATCTTTCGTTTTTCTTCAATTCGCCCAAAATGTATAACAGGGTCGATTTATCATTAGTATACACAATCCAGCATCCTTCGATTTTCTTCAATTCGCCCAAAATGTATAACAGGGTCGATTTATCATTAGTATACACGCTCCAGCATCTTTCGTTTTTCTTCAATTCGCCCAAAATGTATAACAGGGTCGATTTATCATTAGTATACACAATCCAGCATCCTTCGATTTTCTTCAATTCGCCCAAAATGTATAACAGGGTCGATTTATCATTAGTATACACGCTCCAGCATCTTTCGTTTTTCTTCAATTCGCCCAAAATGTATAACAGGGTCGATTTATCATTAGTATACACGCTCCAGCATCCTTCGTTTTTCTTCAATTCGCCCAAAATGTATAAAAGGGTCGATTTATCATTAGTATACAGGCGACAACATATTTCGTTTTTCTTCAATTCGCCCAAAATGTATAACAGGGTCGATTTATCATTAGTATACACGCTACAACATCTTTCGTTTTTCTTCAATTCGCCCAAAATGTATAAAAGGGTCGATTTATCATTAGTATACAGTGTACATGCTGCAACACTTTCCGTTTTTTCTTCTTTAATACACCCAAAATGTATAACAGGATCGATTTATCATCAGTATACACGCTACAGCATCTTTCGTTTTTCTTCTTCAATTCGCCCAAAATGTATAACAGGGTCCATTCATCATCTCCTAATATTTCAACACCCCCCGTTTTCCTCTTCTTCAACACAAGGGAAAGGCATATCGAAATCCCTTTATCATTAGAACAGACGTTTCAACACCCTTCGTTTTCCCATCTTCTTATATTAACAAACACCGGAAAAGCATATCCCAAGCACTTTATCATCCCTGTACACGTAACAATACCCTTCATTTTTTTTCCCTTCAACACACAGTAAGGACACAGCAGGATCGCCTAATCATTAGTAAATACGTTTCAACACTCTTCGGCTCCATCTTTTTTAATGAATAACAAACATGAATGGCATATCTCAGTCGCTTCATCAGTACCAAACATATTTCAACAACTTCATTCCTTCATAACACACAGTAAGGGCACACCAGGATCGCCTTATCATTAGTAAATATGTTTCAACACCACATTTCAACACACCTTTTTCTCATAACGCCATCACCAGGATCGCCTTATCATTAGTAAATACGTTTCAAAACCCCTCGTCTTCCTCTCTTTTTTAATAACAAACATGAAAGGCATATCCGAATCGCTTTACCAGTACCAAACACATTTCAAAACACTTTTTCTCATAACACAGAGTAAAGGCCCACCAGGATCGCCTTATCATTAGTAAATACGTTTCAATACCCTTCGTCTTCCTCTTTTCATCAGTAACAAACAGGAATGGCATAAGGTTAATCGTTGTATCACTAGTGTCTACGTTCCTACTTACATCCTTCGCTTTATGTTTTTCATTCTTCACTTTCCTCCAAGTATGAACAGACGCGTCATAACACAGCACCAAAATACAACAGAATCGCTACATCAAGATTATATACGTTCCAACCCCCTTCGTTTTTCCTTTCATTTTATATTTCCCTTCACGGGCGGAATAGAAGCATAAGGATAAGAGTAAGCATTAAGAGCAGGTGATATAAAAGCTTGAAATAGAAAGTTAAAGAAATATTAATATGGTATGGGTTTTTTTTTTATGGCAAGGGAGGGCAGCTCAAGGGGAATAAAACAAAAGAGCAACGAAAAACTCCGCTAATCGCTGCTCCAATAAAAGCAAAGAGAGCGAAAGGCTATGTTCTAACACCCTCTATTTTCTCCTTTATTTCTTCTCTTACGGATAGACCGGATAAAAATAACCAACTAACTAACACGGCGTTTAGAAGCAACAGGATCGTTTTATTAATATACGTTCTAACCAACACACCGCATTTTTTTCATTTCTCTCAAGGACGAAACTTAAGCACAACAGCACTCTGACCTGACATAAGAGCATCATTTCATCCATTATATTCCTTCATTAACGAAACCGAAGCGTAACAGCACTCCATCAGAACGTAAGACCTACTCAGACGCATACATACATACATACATACATACATACATACACATTCCTCAAAAAACAATGCATATAAATACCTACGCCCCAAACAACACCCTTCGTTTTCATGTATAAAATAAAAGAATGCTTAATTGAGGTGAGAACATTCCATCGTCATATATATAATAGGAATTGTTTTATAATTACACGTCCTGAGCAACACCCTTTCTTTTTTTTCTTTTATTTCCTTCGTGAACAAAATTGAGGAGTTACAGCACTGCAACACGGCATAAGAATCGCTTTATCAATATATTTCACAACCAAAACCCTTCGCTTTCTTGTAATATTTCCTTCATGAACAAAATTGAGGAGTTAAGCACTGCAACACGGCATAAGAATCGCTTTATTAATATATTTCACAACCAAAACCCTTCGCTTTCTTCTAATATTTCCTTCATGAACAAAATTGAGGAGTTACAGCACTACAGCATGGCATAAGAATCGCTTTATTAATATATTTCACAACCAAAACCCTTCGCTTTCTTGTAATATTTCCTTCATGAACAAAATTGAGGAGTTAAGCACTGCAACACGGCATAAGAATCGCTTTATCAATATATCTTACAATCAAAACCCTTCGCTTTCTTCTAATATTTCCTTCACGAACAAAATTGAGGAGTTTCAGCACTGCAACACGGCATAAGAATCGCTTTATTAATATATTTCACAACCAAAACCCTTCGCTTTCTTCTAATATTTCCTTCACGAACAAAATTGAGGAGTAAAAGCACTACAGCATGGCATAAGAATCGCTTTATCAATATATCTTACAACCAAAACCCTTCGCTTTCTTCTAATATTTCCTTCACGAACAAAATTGAGGAGTTACAGCACTACAGCATGGCATAAGAATCGCTTTATCAATATATCTTACAACCAAAACCCTTCGCTTTCTTCTAATATTTCCTTCATGAACAAAATTGAGGAGTTACAGCACTACAGCATGGCATAAGAATCGCTTTATTAATATATTTCACAACCAAAACCCTTCGCTTTCTTCTAATATTTCCTTCACGAACAAAATTGAGGAGTAAAAGCACTACAGCATGGCATAAGAATCGCTTTATCAATATATCTTACAACCAAAACCCTTCGCTTTCTTCTAATATTTCCTTCACGAACAAAATTGAGGAGTAAAAGCACTACAGCATGGCATAAGAATCGCTTTATCAATATATCTTACAACCAAAACCCTTCGCTTTCTTCTAATATTTCCTTCATGAACAAAATTGAGGAGTTTCAGCACTACAGCATGGCATAAGATTAGCTTTATCAATATATCTTACAATCAAAACCCTTCGCTTTCTTCTAATATTTCCTTCATGAACAAAATTGAGGAGTTTCAGCACTACAGCATGGCATAAGAATCGCTTTATCAATATATCTTACAATCAAAACCCTTCGCTTTCTTCTAATATTTCCTTCACGAACAAAACTGAGGAGTAAAAGCACTTCATCATCCCACAAGAATTCCTTTATTAAAGTGTCTCCCAACCAACGCCCTTCATTTTATTTATTTATTGTCTCCACGAACGAAATTAAAACGTAACACCACTCCGACCAGACTTAAGGAGAATCGCTTATTCAATATACGTACCAAGCTACACCCTCCGTTTTCCATTACTGTATTTCTTCCACGAACGAAATTAAACCACAGAAGCGCTCCCTCCCTCCACACACACACAAGAACCGCCTTATTAATATACGTCCCAAACAACAACCTCCGTTTTCTTCTTTTATTTCCTTCACGGACGAACTAGAACCATGACAGCATCCCACCGAAGACACAGGTTGGTGTTATAAGACTCTCTCGCTTCTCACATCAGCTATTTCTAAAGGTCAAAGAGGGGGTCAGTCGGGTTCTAATAAGTGTTTCTTCAGGTTCACGGTACAGAAGAAAACTCACACTACCACTAGGGTCATAAAACTACCCTTGGAAATGCCCACAACTCCTACGAAAGCCTTGTCAAATATGTGTTCTTGGGCTGCGATTTGTCTTGTAATACGACCCACAGAATCGCTTTATCATACGCCTCAACCAACACCCTCAGTTTCCCTCTTACAATCCTTCCTAACAACAATCCGGCTAGTCGTAAGAGGATCATTTTATCACCACACGTAACCGCCTCTCGCCTTCCCCGGACGGAACAGCTGGATAACAACACACTGGTGATTTGTTGTGAGTCCGCGAGCCTCGTGTGCTGCAGGGCGCGGATATACCTAACCAGCGGAACATGTGTGTGTGTGTGTGTGTGTGTGTGTGTGTGTGTGTGTGTGTGTGTTCTTTGTTACATAATTAGGCAAGAATTAAGTGTATGTTAATTAAGCTTGTATAATGGTTATCACTGTACCAATAACAACATCAACAACAACAAAAACAACTACTACTACTACTACTACTACTACTACTATAACTCTCTTATTCACTTTATACAAACAACAATCTTTCCTCCCTTCCTCCCTCCCCTCCATCCATCCCTTCCTCTTTTTTTCCTTCCTTCCTCCCTTCCCACCTTCCTCTTTACTTTACGTTCTTCCTTCCCTCAATCCTTTTTATTTTCCTTCCTTACTTCCTTCCGTTTTCCTTCCACGCAGTTCACCTATTCACGCTTTCCTTCCTCCGCCTCCACCCTTCCAATCACCTTCACCCTTCCCTCCCTCCTCCACGCTTCCCCTCCCCTCCCCCTCCCCCTCATCGCTCCTCAGGCCGGCCCGTTAGCATGGCACACACGGGGACGCTGCCTGGCCGCCTACCTGCCTGGCTTCCGGCTAAGCTGTCCACAGGTAAGGAACGCACACACCCTCACCTATACACTTACTCAGACGTACATACATACATACATACATACACATTCCTAAAAAAAATAATACATATACATACCTACATAATACATACATTTAGCTACACATATTTCATGCATACACATACAAATATAAATCCACACATACAACTACTTACATACATATCCATATAGCTACATACATACACAAACATCTACATACATACACTCATACACACAATAAATAAATAAATAAATAAATAAGGCTACCATCAAACATGCATACTTGAAAGATATTTACATTTCCTTATACATTTATTTTTCCTCGTCATTCATTACCTCGTGAAAAAGAAACACTGATCCATGCCGTTTGGCCTTATAAGATGCTCCAAAAACACTGAGAGGCAGCTGCATGAACGCCGAATTGAGTTATAGGCATGCAGGAAATAGGAATAATATGTACTGGCAGATGGCTGAACAAAGGCGGGGACAGGAACATAACCTTGAGGAGCACAGACAGACACGGCAAGTACAGGCTGGCTGGCTGACTGACTGACTGCCCGAACAAGATCTGTCGCACTTGAACGAGATGATCTGATTGACGTGGATGGATACAGAGGAGAAATAAAACAGTATCTGGATCCGTATATTCGATTAGAAGCACACACACACACACACACACACACACACACACACACACACTCGCAGGAAAACACCAACTCATACAGATAAATAAGCACTTTTTTTTTTTTACGGACCAAAGGTAAAGACGTTAATTTTAGAGCTTATTACTAAAATCCACGACGTTACAACATTCTGCGCCACGTGCCGATAATACGAAGTTAAAGAACACGTGTTAACTGGACCGTTTCGTTGAGAGCTTCCAAGATAAATGTTTTGTTGACGAAAGGAAAAATAACATAGGATAAACCCGGAAAAATGAACAAAAAAATAATGTTGATGTTTTATATATATATATGCGAAGACAGGTCTGGGGTAACGCAGGATAAGCCCGGAAAAATGGACAAAAAAATAATGTTAGTGTTTTATATATATGCGAAGACAGGCCAAGACTTAAGTGCCCCCTTCAACACACACACACACACACACACACACACACACACACACACACACACACACACACACCAGCTGGCACACCTCCTACGTACAAGCTAAAAGGAGGAAAAGATGGAGGAGGAGGAGAAGAAGGAAGAGGAGGGAAATGGAGAAGTAGGAGGAAACAGAGAAGGAGGAACTCAAGCAGGCAAGGAGAGGGCTTGACGTGGAAGGGGAAGAAAGAGGAGGAGGAGGAAGAGGAGGAGGAAGAGAGGGAGGGGGGGAGGGAGAGAAACATAAGTGGGAGACGCTCGAGTCATGGGTTTACATGGACGATTTCCTCCTCCTCCTCCTCCTCCTCCAGGCCAGCCACCTTTTCCTCCTCCTTCTCCATCGATTTTTTTCCCTCCGTTCCTTTCGTACCATTTCTCCACATAATCCACTTATTTCAACACACACACACACACACACACACACACACACACACACACACACACACACACACACAGGATAATGACTATTAATTACTAACTGACAGAGACTAAATAAGAACACAAGGTAATTTTGCTGTTTCTCTCTCTCTCTCTCTCTCTCTCTCTCTCTCTCTCTCTCTCTCTCTCTCTCTCTCTCTCTCTCTCTCTCTCTCTCTCTCTCTCTCTCTTTCAATATCAATAGTAACCAGAAACAGCCACCAGAGGGCCTTACTCTGCATATAACATCAAGTACAAGACTCAATACTAAATAGCCTCAAATTACTAAGTCCATTTTCTTTTCTCTTCTTGGGTGAACACATTTTTTGGGGGCACAATAAAGAAAAACGTTGATTAAGTTATCTCGCCAACGTTGCTTGTGCGTTTCCTAAGTTTCCTCTCCTTTGTTCCTCTCTTCCTTGCCTGTTTGTGTTTCTATAATTTCCTTTCCTTCTTTCCTTTTTTTTATTTTCCATCCTTTCGTTTCGTCCCCGCTGTCATTTCTTCCTCTCCTGCTTTCTTTACTGCTTGTGTATTTTTTTTTTTTTTTTACAGCAGAGGAGACAGTTTAAGGGCGTAAAAAAAAAAAAATAATAAAAAAAGACCGCTACTTACTGCTCTCTCTCTCTCTCTCTCTCTCTCTCTCTCTCTCTCTCTCTCTCTCTCTCTCTCTCTCTCTCTCTCTCTCTCTCTCTCTCTCCCAAAAAAGGTAACTGCAAAGTCTACATTATCTACACTATAAATCTTTGTAATGCTTTAAGAGTAATAGACAAGACAAATAAATAAATGATAAAAAAAAATGCTAATAAGGTCATCGAACTTTTAAACCCACAATAAGCTGATATATATTTTACGAACCAAATAAAAAAAACAAAAAAACTAGTAAGATTGCGAGCTACACACCTGGTTTAATTAATGAGCGTGTTCTCCTCAGGTGTTAACAAGGAATAACTATGAGAAAAAGCCTTGAATGCCTAGAAAAAAAAAGTCAGTTAATATTATATGAAGTCAAGAGCAAGAGAGCATTCAGAAGGTATGGACTGTATGATAAGTAAACATTCTAATAACAAAATGTCAGTCTCGGAGAATAGCTGACACACACACACACACACACACACACACACACACACACACACACACGTCTCTTCCGTCTTACAAATGGCACTTAACTTTCATCTATATACAAAGTTGTTTATTTACACAAGTCACATCACTCCCCTAAACTGTTATTATCCTTTCGTCCGTATCATTTCTTCATTATTATATCTCTTCATTATCATCATACTCCTTCTTTCACCATGTTTCTTTTCTTTATTTATTCTTTATTTCTTTTTTCCTCGTTTCATACATATGCTTTTTCCCTACCACCAATGTTTGTTCTTTCTTCCTTTCATCAACATTATATATCTTCATTAGCATCATACTTCTTTCACCATATTTCTTCTTCATTCATTTCTTCTTAATCCATAATCTACCTCTTTCCTATCAGTACATTCCTTTTTTCACCATATTCCTTCTTTCTTTCTTCCTTTCATCAACACTAACGATCTACATCATCATTGTACTCATTCTTTCATCACACTTCCTTTTCTTTCTTTCATTTCATCCACATTATAACCCTTTACCATCATCATCAGCAGCAGCACATTATAAGTATACCTCTCCATCACCGCCATACTTCTTCTTCCGTCCTTTATCATCCATGTAAGTTTTTGCCAACCATTAAGACGGACATTCCAAGGCTATCACACTGGGTTTATTTATGACTCCTCCGAACCATCATTTTTATAGACATTCCGTGTGTGTGTGTGTGTGTGTGTGTGTGTGTGTGTGTGTGTGTGTGTGTGTGTGTGTGTGTGTGTGTGTGTGTGTGTCTCATTACCTGGCCTCTCTCCCCCTTTACCTGTGTGTCTGTCAAATGATCCGTGTTATCACTTGTTTATATACGATAATACGAAGGGTTCTGTCCTCCCTCACTCTCCTTCCCCTTCCCTCTCTTCCCCCTCCTCCTCCACCTCCCAGAAGGGTTAGACATGTATTTATGTATGTGGGGGAGTGTGGGGGCAAGGGGGGGGGTAGCTGTGTTTGTGTTTGTGTGTGTGTGTGTGTGTGTGTGTGTGTGTGTGTGTGTGTGTGTGTGTGTGTGTGTAGATGCATGATCAATTTTGTTATAATTTACGATGGATTCTTAACTAACAATAAATATAACTACTACCACTATTACTGCTACTACTACTACTACTACTAATAATAATAATAATAATAATAATAATAATAATAATAATAATAATAATAATAATAATAATAATAATAATAATAATAATACAACTACTACTACTTCTACTACTACTACTTTTACTATTATTATTATTATTATTATTACTACTACTACTGCTACTATATACCACTACTACTACTACTACTACCACCACCACCATCACTACTACTACTACTACTACTACTACTACTAATAATAATAATAATAATAATAATAACAACAACAACAACAACCTGATAATGATGAAGACGACATTATTATGCTGTGAGTGTGTGTGTGTGTGTGTGTGTGTGTGTGTGTGTGTGTGTGTGTGTGTGTGGAGGAGTCAACAACCTCCTAAGGATCGTGTGCGGTGATGTGACGTTACTATCTCCTCCTCCTCCTCCTCCTCCTCCTCCTCCTGCATTCCTCAGCCCTCACCTTCCTCATTCCTCACACGCCCATTCATCCCTCATCACCTGTTTGTCCTGTCCCTCGTTATTCACTTGTTCCTTGTCCTCATTACTCATCCGTTTTCCTTATGCATTTGTTTCATCATCCGTGTTGCTCTGTCCCATCTTCTTTTCTCACTATCTTCTTGTTTTCCTCTCCCTTTATCTAACATTCCTTATCTGTAGTTATTCCTGTTACCTATTCTTTTATTTTTTCTATTATTTATTTACCTTCTATGCTGTTATTTCCTCTCTTTTCTTTAGTTCCCCTTTCTTTCTTTATCTCTTTTTACCCATAGCCAATAATATATTACTTAGTTTTAAACCCTCATTATCTTTTTCTCGTCAATATTAATTCATCATTGCCATATATGTGTGCTCCTTCTTCTTCACTGATAATCATTAACCTATTCCAACCCCTTGTTATCACTTTCTTCCTTATTCTTATTCTATATTAATTTATTTCTCCCTCACTAATTCCTCGTTATCATCTTATTGTACTCATTCCTCCCTTACTATTCTTATTAACCTTCACTTTGTTCCTTTTTATCATTCACTATTCATTTACTTTCCTCTTTAATACAAGCTCCCATTATTACCCTAACTGTATTCATCTATCACTTTGTTCCTTATCCTTATTCCCTATTCATTCATTTTCCTCTTTAATATAAGCTCCCATTATTACTCTAACTGTATTCATCTATCACTTTGTTCCTTATTCTTATTCCCTATTCATTCATTTTCCTCTTTAATACAAGCTCCCATTATTACCCTAACTCTACTCCTTTCAATCCGCTGTCTATTCATTTACACAACTCCCTCGTCATCCCTTCATTCCTGTCTATCCCAACCAACGCTATTCTTGCCATCTTCTTCAATACATTCACCTTCACTCTAGCCGCCAAGTCATTATTCAGGTATTCAGGTTATTCATCCGTATTCTCCTTCCTCTTTTAATGTGTATGTATTGTTTATCATATTTTTTTTTTTTTTAATTAACGCAGTTCTCGGCTCTATTTTTTTTATTTACTGTTTTCATCTTTAATTTCTTCTTCTTCCTCTTTATCTACGTGTTTTGTCTCTTATTGCTCATCTACTGACATACCTATTTATCCTCGTCGTTTTTTCTCTACCTCTTTAATTACCTATTCTTGTTTATTTGTTTATTGTTTATTTACTGTTTTCATCTTCCTCTTCCCTTTTATCTACGTGTTTTGTCTCTCATTGTTCATCTACTGACATACCTATTTATCCTCTTCATTTTTTCTCTTCCTCTTTATTTACCTATTCTTGTTTATTTGTTTATTGTTTATTTACTGTTTTCATCTTCCTCTTCCTCTTTATCTACGTGTTTTGTCTCTCATTGTTCATCTATTGACATACCTATTTATCCTCTTCATTTTTTCTCTTCCTCTTTATTTACCTATTCTTGTTTATTTGTTTATTGTTTATTTACTGTTTTCATCTTCCTCTTCCTCTTCATCTACGTGTTTTGTCTCTCATTGTTCATCTACGGGCATATTTATCCTCTTTATTTTTTGTATCTTCCTCTTTATTTACCTATTCTTATTTATTTGTTTATTGTTTATTTACTGTTTTCATCTTCCTCTTCCCTTTTATCTACGTGTTTTGTCTCTCATTGTTCATCTACTGACATATTTATCCTCTTTTTTTCCCCTCTTCCTCTTTATTTATCTGCTCTTTGATTTATTGTCCGTCTAGTGAGTTTTCTTCTTCGATTTATCCTTCTTCTAATCTTTATCAGTGTATTCTTTTCTATCTCTCACTCTTCATTTTCCTTTTTTTCCATTCATATCATTATTAACGCTCCCTTTTCCATCATTATTCTAGTTTTCCTTTTCCTAACGAACGATTTATCCACTTCTCTGGTGAATATCCAACTTGACTCATTTTCATCTTACTCACTTCCTCGTACCTCGTCTTCATCTTATTCTCATCATTATCGCATTTTTTTCCCCCTTTTACTTTCAATTCACTCGATTTCGTGATCCAGTCGAGCCATAACCTGTCACCTTCCATCACTCTGACTGGATTTTCTTAACATCCCAAAATTATTCACTTTCCTTCCGTCACGTTCTTAAATTTTCAGTCACTCTTCCCTCACGAATATTACAGAGTTCACCTTAATGCTCTCTTCTCTCATTCCATTTCTTCAACAGTCATTAGCCTCCATATTTTCTCTCCTAATAGTTGAATTTAGCATATTTTCTTTATTATTTATTATTTTATTATTTATGAGCAGCAAGTAGCGGGCTTTTTTTATATATTATTGTTTCCTTTTTTTGTGATCTTGTGCTGTCTCCTTTGCTGTAAAAAAATACCATATCGTTTATTTTCTTTCGTAACCAAGCCTTCTGTTGTCCCCATGAATATTACACAATTAACCTTTATTTATCTTTCAATTATTTTTTAACCGTCATTACCTCCTCTATTTTTTCTCTTATAGTGTCTTTATTTGGCACATTTTCTCTTTATTGACCAAACTGTTTCCTCTGTTTTCTGACTAAACCTTTGTCTGGGGATTTTATTAATTTTTCATAAAGTCATTACCTTCCTTAATTTCTTTCCTTACAGCATATTTTTTCAGCACGTTCTCTCTTTACATACCACAACGTTTCCTCTTTTGTAACCGATCATTCTATTGTTGTAACGAATTTTAAGGATTTCAACTTCTCCTTCTCTCAGTTCCTCTCTTCAACCGTCATGACCTTCCTCCTATCTTTCCAAACAGTATCTATATTTCGCCCATTTTGTATACTCTCATTTGTAACTAACTCATCTATTGTCTATACGAATTTCAGTTAATTTCTTCAACCGTCATTACCTTCTTTACATTCTCTCCAAACAGTTTTTTTTTAATTCATCACATTATCTCTTCATTAAAATATGCCACAATGTTTCCTCTCTTTTGTAACCTATCCTTCTAATGTCGCAACGAATTATTTTTTTTTTCAAACGTCATTACCTTCCTTGCTGTCTTTCCAAATAGTGTTTATATTTAGTACATTTTCTTTTTACATATATCACAATGTTTCCTATCATTTGTAACCGATCCTTCCAATGTCTCTACGATTACAGTTATTATTTTTTTCAAACGTCATTTTCTACCTAAATTTCTTACCTTTCAGTATCTTTATTTAGGACAACTTATTTTCGTATGCCACAATGTTTCCTCTCCTTTGTAACCGATCCTTCCAATGTCTTAACGAATTCCAGTTATTTTTTTTTCAACAGTCATTACCTTCCTAACAATCTCTCCAAATAGTATCTATATTTTGCACATTCTCTTTTTACAAATACCACAATGTTTCGTTTCCTTTCTTTTGTCAATCGTACCCTACATAGTATCTTTATTTTGCACATTCTCTTTTTACAAATACCACAATGTTTCGTTTCCTTTCTTTTGTCAGTCGTACCCTACATAGAATCTTTATTTTGCACATTCTCTTTTTACAAATACCACAATGTTTCGTTTCCTTTCTTTTGTCAATCGTACCCTACATAGTATCTTTATTTTGCACATTCTCTTTTTACAAATACCACAATGTTTCCTTTCTCTTGTCCACCGTACCCAAGATTTCTTTTTCACAGTGCACAGAAAGCCACAAGATTCATTCCATTTGCACTCCTTCCCTTCTTCCTCGCCTCCAGTGTTTCCCTCTCCCCGCTCCGCCGCCTTTCCTTGCTTCTACCCTTTATCATCTGTCTCGCTTTGTCTCCCTCCGTCTTCCCCTTCCCTTTCTTCGCTGTGGCTTCTTCCTCTTCATCAGTCATCTCGGTCACGGTTCCTCTCCCTTCACTTGATAATCCTCCGTTCCCTCATCTGTGTCTGTGTGTGTGTGTGTGTGTGTGTGTGTGTGTGTGTGTGTACCTGGCTAAACAAACACCTGGATACTTCCTATATACACGACTTTGCAGACAAAAAGGTGAATTTAGTGTTTTTTTATCTTTCTTTTTTCCTTTCTTTCGGTTTCTTTTTCTTTTTTTTATTTGAACTTCCGCGAACCTCGAAAATCCGTGTGCGTGGGATGAGAGAGAGAGAGAGAGAGATATGAGCTAAGCCTCTTTGTTCCCTCTTCAACCTTTGTTAGTCAGCAACACGGCTTATTATCTCTCTCTCTCTCTCTCTCTCTCTCTCTCTCTCATTATCTTCTTTCCTTCCCCTCATTCCAAGATTCCTCCAGTGATAACCTTAATCTCTCTTCCCCTCCTCCTCCTCCTCCTCCTCCTCCTCTTCCTCCACCCTCCCTTACCTCTTTCCTA
>NC_066547.1:11847059-11907059 GCF_024679095.1 Eriocheir sinensis
AAGGATGATGTCACACACACACACACACATACCTTAGCATATATGTACGAAAGCCGAAAATTCACAAAACAAGCCCCAAAATAAAATAAATATATACGTACGTCGACCAAACAAAAGGGTAGAAAACATAACAAGCACACAAACAAACACTAACACTTACAGTCTACTAACAAGTCATCATCAATCAAACATGGGTCATCAAAATTCAGCCATCAATCCATTATCAGTCAGCATACAGTTACCAGTCAATCACCAGTTATCATAGTCGTCAGTCATTATCAAACAGTAAAATCATCAGTCAACACCAATCAGTCAAGTCATCAGTCATCAACAGTCCTTACCAATCAGTCAGTCAAGTCATCAAAGATCCTTCAGTCAGTCAGCAGTCACCACCAATTTGTCAGTCATCAGTCTACCAATCAGTCTGTCATCAGTCTACCAGTCAGTCAATCATCAATCCCCCAATCAGTCAAATCATGCCTAATCACTCAATCAGTCCACCAATCAGTCAAATCATCCATAATCTCTCACTAGTCATCAACAATCAGTCAAATCATCCATAATCTCTCACTAGTCATCAACAATCAGTCAAATCATCCATAATCTCTCACCAGTCAACACCAATCAGTCAGTCATCACTCCACCAATCAGTCACATCATCACCCAATCCCTCACCAGCCATCACCAATCACTCACCACCACCACCACTTCCCAGTACTCACCGGTATTGAAGAACTCGTCTGGCGTCTTGCCCCCCGCCATGAGCCACTTGAGCCAGTCCACGGTGTCCCAGTTCTTCATGGGCATGGCGGGGTTCAGCAGCAGGTCCAGGAACTCCCCCAACACCTGCGACGACAAGGGAAGACAAACGGGTAAGTGGAAGAACAAAGGTGAAGACAAACCGAAAAATATGTACCTCTGTGACACAAATAAGATTACCTGAACATGGGGATATATTAGGTTGGTATAAGACACTTTCGCTTCTAACATCAACCATTTCTAAAGGTCAAAGAGGGAGGCAATTGAGTTTAAATGAGTGTTTCTTTAGGTTCACGGTACAGAAGAAGGGACAAACTACCATCAGGTCAAAAAACTACTCCTGGAAATGCCCAAAAGTCCTAGGGAAAGCCTTGTCAATTAGGTGAGCTTAAGCGACAAAATGTTTAGTAATACAGCTCATAAGGTCAACAGGAAACACGAAGAGGACAGACAGGTAAACAGACAGGTAAATGAGGTAACAAACAGGATAACAAAGATGTAAACAAAACGAAACATACCTCTGTGACACCAATAAGATCACCTGAACACGAGGATATATAAGGTCAACAGGAAACAAGGAGAAGACAGACAGGTAAGCAGACAGGTAAATGAGGTAAGAAACAGGATAACAAAGGTGTGAACAAAACGTACCATACACCTGTGACACCAATAAGATCGCTCGGTCATGGAAATATTTAAGGTTGATACAAAAGTTCAGCTATCTGCGACGCAAGACAAGACAGACGGGTAAACAGGAGAATAACAAAGGTGAAGACAACAATGTACACCTGTGACACATATAAGATCACTTGAACATGCGAATACTGAAAGTTGACCCCCAGCACTTGTGACACGGGAAGACAAACAGGTAAACAGAAGAGAAAAACAATGATGAAGAAAAAAAAAATTGCCAATATATACACTCGTGACCAAATAAGACACCTGAACATGAGAATATATGATAATACTAAACTCCCGCACCTACGTATACAAGAGAAAGCAGACAGGTAAATAGAATAATTACACAGGTGGACAAAAACCAAAAATATACAACTGTGACCCAAATTAGACACTTGAACATCCGAATTTATAGTGTTAATACAGAAGTTAAGCATCTGCCACACGAGATTGAGACACAGGTAAATAAATGAGAACAACAAAGGTGGACAGAAATAAGATACCTGCACATCTGAATATATGACCTTAATACAAAACTCAGGCACCTGTGATACGAAGAGACACAGGTAAATAAATGAGAACAACAAAAGTGGACAGAAATAAGATACCTGCACATCTGAATATATGACCTTAATACAAAACTCCAGCACCTGTGATACGAAGAGACACAGGTAAATAAATGGGAGACAACAGTTAAGAAACGTCAAATATACACCTCTCCTCCCGAAATTGACCCCTCTTTCGGCCACCTCTTTGGATTCTTTTTAGGAGCAGCGAGTAGCGGGCTTTTTTTTTTATTATTGTTTCCTTTTTTTGTGCCCATGAGCTGTCTCCTTTGTTGTAAAAAAAAAATAAAAAAAAAAATCATATGCTCACACACAAATATAGAGAAAATAGATCTAAAAAAGCGAAATATACACAATCAAATGGTAAAGTTAATAAATACGCAAAATATACACAAACACACACACTAATATACAGCAAATAGAATCATGGGGGGTACACGGGCAGCAGCAATTATTTCACTTTAATCAAACACCAGCGAAACGAGAAACTCATCCCGTATACAAACATGATTCATTATTTGTATGCGTAACGACCAACTCCCGCAAGATTATGCAAACACACAAACACACACACACACACACACACACACACACACACACACACAAACACACACACAAGGGGGATTGACAAACACGCTATGAACACACTATGACATGTTTGCAGCATTGCGTACATTCCATATTAATTGTGCAAGTAAACTGTTTCATTGGTCTGTCTGTGTGTGTGTGTGTGGGGGGGGGGGGGGGGTCTGTACACTGTGACCAAACAACTATATCTATACATCTTATCTACGTGAAATTCCTATACATGAAGAAACACTACCAAATCAACACAAAACCTATTAATCTTATCTGTGTTGGCAAAGTTCACATATTACATACATTCCCCCCTCAGCAACAGGAGCTCATGTACACACTTATGCCAACGCTCACTCTAGTCACCGTACACGCACTAAGCTGACCCCGATGCCCCGCCCCCTCATCCACAGCTACGGGGGCTGATTGGTGGGATGGAAGGGGATCGGAGGTGGAAGTCAATGTCACTTTGGGGGAGAGTAAGGGCGGGGGTGAGGCTTCTGGACCAATTTAGTGTGCGATGACTTCAGTATTTGCTTTTATAGGACAATTTGCTTTTACAGGAGCAGTGCAGAGCGGACTTTTTTTGTTTTCTTTTTGCTGACGCCCTTGAGAGGTTTCCTCTACTGTATAAAAAAGTAAACGAAATAAGAACATAAGGAGTCTGCAAGAAGCCTACAAGGCAGCTCCTGTTATCCTAACTCCACCTTACCTCACTATCCATGAATTTATCCAATCTCTTCTTGAATGTATCTATGGTATTGGCACCCACAACATGACTGTTAAGCCTGTTCCATTCATCCACCACTCTATTGGTGAACTAATTCTTGCCTATGTTTTTTCTGAATCTGAATTTGTCTAACTTGAGACCATTGCTACGTGTCCTACCTGGCTCTTTTACTACCAGAACCCTATTGACATCCCCTTTATTAAAGCCCTTCATCCATTTATAGACCTCGATAAGGTCTCCTCGCAACCTTCGCCTTTCTAGAGAGTGTAGATTTAAATGCTTAAGTCTATCCTTATAGGGCAAGTTTCTCACACCCTGAATCATTTTTGTCATCCTTCTCTGTACAGATTCTAACATCTTGATATCCATTCTATAGTAGGGTGACCAGTACTGGACCGCGTAATCAAGGTGAGGTTTAACTAGAGCTAAGTAAAGTCTGAGGATGACCTCAGCGTCCCTATTGCTTACGCTCCTTGAGATGAAACCCAGTACCCTGTTTGCACGATTCTTAGCCTGAATGCACTTGGCCCTTGGACGGAGGTCAGTGCTCACTAAGACTCCTAAGTCCCTCTCACACCCAGATCTGCTTGGAGGAGTGCCATTTAAGGAGTAATTATGTGAGGGGTTATTCCTACCTATACTCAGAATACTACACTTCCCGACATTGAACTCCATCTATCACTCCCCCACCCAATCATAGTCATGGACGCCGTCAGAATGTATATATTGCGTTATCCACTTCACAACACACATTTTCACTTCGTTGCTTCTCTTCATCAAACAAATACGAAATATGGCTCCAGTACAGGTGAGAGGGCAAATAATTACAGGTAGACACGTTCGTTACATTTTGCATCACCTTAAAATGTCAATCAAATAATTAATCAGTCAATCAATCAAATAATTAATCAGTCAATCAATCAAATACTCAAATTATACTGAACACTTTACCTTCGTTGACTGACATTACCTGTCCCTTCTGATTCGTAAATGTTATTAAAGTGGAGAGAGAGAGAGAGAGAGAGAGAGAGAGAGAGAGAGAGAGAGAGAGAGAGAGAGAGAGAGAGAGAGAGAGAGAGAGAGAGAGAGAGAGAGAGAGAGAGAGAGAGAGAGAGAGAGAGAGAGAGAGAGAGAGAGAGAGAGAGAGAGAGAGAGAGAGAGAGAGAGAGAGAGAGAGAGAGAGAGAGAGAGAGAGAAAAAACACCAGGGCCGTAATTTCAAGGGGGCTAGGGGGGCTGTAGCCATAAAATGTTTTCTCACGGCCTCAAAATGCCCCTAAAAGTGCTTCTTATATAAAAAGAAAAAATCTAACACCTGCACATGTTCGCTTCGCTCGCCACCCTCCCCCCGCCACATCACGAACCTATGACCTCTGGCCCCCCCATAAAAAGATCTGCCAAAATTACGGACCTGAAAACACAGAAGAAAAGAATTACAGACGGAAAGATAATAAAAAGGAAAGAAAAAAAGACAAGACAAACACACAAAAGGAGAAGAAAAGATACGAAACCCTGGAGAAAAGACAAGTCAGAGAAAAAGAAGACAGACAGAGACAAACATAGACTGACGAAAAGACGCAACCAAAGAAAGAAAGACAAAGAAAAAGACAAAGAGAGAGAAAAAGACCACAAACATACCTGCACTAAAACACAACCAACCCACAACACAAAACCACTACGTATACAAAAACCAACAACCACCAATACAAAGCAAAACAAAATCAACACATCATCAAATACTATTCCCTAGTGTATATATAATCATTTATCTCTACCCTTCCGTATCACAGCAGCCAATCACAAGGCAAACTAACAACCATAGCTACCATGCCTCCAACCACTATCTTTTTACCTCTCCCACGCGTGACTATAAAGCTACTAGGCGAAAAGATAGATAAATAGATATAGATAGATGGACGGATAGACACATAGACAGATGGTGATAGAAAGAAAGGAAGGACTGACGAAAAGCAAAAGACAACACAGCAAGTCAACAAATACAAAGAAAAGGAAAAAAATGTCGAAAAAGAGAAACAAAGACGGCAAACAAAGAGAAGACTGACAAAAGATAGAAAAACAGACTTAGAAATATAGAAACACGCGAACGAAGAGAGAGAGAGAGAGAGAGAGAGAGAGAGAGAGAGAGAGAGAGTAATATAATAATCCTGAGCAGCCTGGCAAATAGTGTGTGAGTGCAGGAGAGAAAATGTAAATACGAGCAGGGACTTGACCGAATGGAACCTGAATTCTTAACTTAGGAGATATTAAGGTTGAGTAAATTGGCACGGAGAAGAGGAGCAGGAGGAGGAGGAGGAGGAGGATCAGTAAAGGGAAGGGATATAAGACAGAGCAGCCGAAGGAGAAAAGAAAAAAGAAATGAAAAGGATAAAAGACAAAATAACAAATGAAAGAGGGGGAGGAGGAGGAGGAGGATCAGTAAAGGGAAGGGATATAAGACAAAGCAGCCGAAGGAGAAAAGAAGAAAAAGAAGAACTGAAATAGAGAAAAAGACAAAATAAAAATAAGGAGGAGGAGGAGGCTCAGTAAAAGGAAGGGAAATAAAATAAGACACAGCAGCAGAAAAGAAAAAGGAATGAAAAGGAGAAAAAGACAAAATAAGAAAAGGAGGACGAGGAGAAAGAGAAAAGCCCGAAGGAGAAGGACAAAGGGAAGAATGATATGAAAGAAGAGAGAGAAAGAGGAGAATTTAGATGCAAGAACGACGAGGAATTTATGAAAGCAGGTTACGGAGGAAGTTGGCAAAGGAATAGAAAACAGGACAAGGAAAAAGGATCGTACAAAAATCCCGAGGCTGAGTAAATAAAGGAGAAAGGTAGAGGGAAACACAGAGCAGATAGAGGGAAGGAAGATACACAAATGGAAGCGGTAAAAAAAAAGAGTAAAGAAAGACAGAGAAAGATGCGAAGAAAGGCACAGGAAAAAAAAAATGGCGATGACTAGAACAAAAAAAAAAAAAAAAACGGAAACAAAGAATATGAAAAAAAAATGTACAGGAAAAAAAAGAAAAAGATAATAACAGAAATTGAGACGATGAAAGAATGAGACAAAGAGGATAGACAAAAAAAAAGATATGACGTCAGTAAAAAAAAGATAAAAAAGCAAGTACGAAAAAAAGGCAAAAGGATAAAAAAGAAAAAAGAAAAAAACAAATGAACATAGAAAAAAAAAAGAATGAGGGGAATAAAACGCTGAGGGAGGAAAAAACGAAGAAAAGAAATTGGTGAAAGTGTATACCATGGAACCAGAACGAGGAGGAGGAGGAAAAGAGAGAGAGAGAGAGAGAGAGAGAGAGAGAGAGAGAGCGAGAGAGAGAGAGAGAGAGAGAGAGAGAGAGAGAGAGAGAGAGAGAGAGAGAGAGAGAGAGAGAGAGAGAGAGAGAAACCAAACATCAATACAACACCTACGCATCCTACTCCTCCTCCTCCTTTTAAACCACCACCACCACCACCTCTATCACCAACCACCACCAAATCACCTCCCCCCCCCCCCCCCGTAGCCACCTCCACACCACAGAATGATAAGATTGCGGAGTATACTATAGCCTGTTCACTAAGCTAGATTCCTGGCGCCTAGGCAGGTAAGCAGCTGATTGGCTGCACTCCCCAACACTCATGTCGGACCACATCTTGCATGATGAGTGTAAAGAAATGTTTGTTATATGCCAAATGACAAAAGTTATTTCAATGAACCGTTAAGGAATTAAAATGTTTATGTTAAAAATGTTTAACATGTTTGATTATTTTCAACTGTTTTCAACAGTTGTTCATTATATTATTAAATATATTATTAAAAATCGGTGGTGACACGATAGTGTGATCAGAATGCAGATAAAGCTTGAGAAATTGATAGTTTAAACAGACATATTTAAAGCAACATTTCCATCGTCCCGCGCGATCACGGCTGTATGATGATGTTAAAAAAAATGAGTGTCGCGCGCGCCGTGATGGTTGAGGGGAGTGACATGTTGCTATAAATAACCCTGTGTTTTCAATATGTGGAGCTTTATCTGCATTCTGATCACACTATCGTGTTCACGAGAGATTTTCCTACGTAACGTAATAATATATTTCTGCAGTCAATGAACAACTGTTGAAAATAGTGAGCATAATTAAAACATGTTATAAACATTTTTTTAACATCTCAGTTCAACTCATCGTAATACCATTTTCTTTTTTGTTTTGTCGAGTTTTTACAATACATTTTGATTCTACAATCACCGCTGAGTCTGAGGGTGTCAACCAAAACTGGCTAGCTCGTATATGAGGTGAGCTATGGCATATATTATAGAAACATGTCTCACTAGAGCATGCAAGATGTGGTCCGACATGAGTGTTAGCGGGAGAGCGGAGCAACCAATCAGCTGCAAGCTTACCAACCTGCCTAGGCGCCAGGAATCTAGCTTAAGTGAACAGATTATAGCAACAGTTATCGTCGGAAGGGGGAGGGGGGGAGGGGGAGGGCTAATAATCTTTGGCCTAAACGGTTCCTGGAATCTTGTGACCCGACAACGCAGCGCTTTTAAACCTCCTGCTTGTTATGGTTGAAAGGAAGAAAGGGAAGAAAGGGAAGGAAGATGGTAGGAAGATAATGAAGAAAGGTAGGGAGGAGAAAGAGATAAAAAAGGAAGGAAGAAAGGGAAGGAAGAAGGTATGAGAAAACGAAGAAAGGTAGGGAAGAGAAAGATAACAAAAAGGAAGAAAGGGAAGAAAGAAAGATAACAAAAAAAAGAGAAAGAAGGGAAGGTACACGGTTTGAAAAAAATAAAAAAATAAGGGAAGAATGATAGCAGTAAAAATATGTAAAGCAAAAATGAGAAAAAACGGACCCTACTGCCTAAAAATCATGATAGATACGATAATTGGAAGAAAGAATCAGAGGAAGAAAGAAGCTACGATGGTGAGGAGAAAGATATATAGATGCTGTTTGTTATTATGTTGGGAAGAGAGGAAGAAAAGAAAGAAGGAAAGATAAATAAAGAAAGCCTGACCGTGATACTATGGTAGAAAGAAAGGAAGAGAAAATGTAGGGAAAAAAAAATAAGGGAAGAAAAAGTTTGACCCTATTGTTGTTCGTTGGTATGATACGCGATTGGAAGAAAAAAGAAGATAGGGAAAAAGAAATAGAAGAAAAAGGATGAAAGAAAAAAGTTGGACCCTGCTGTTTGTTGTTGTGATGCTAAGATAGGAAATAAGAAAGAAAACGGAGAAAACGATAGATACAAAGGAACAAAGAAAAGAAAAGAATGACAGACGGACCCTAATGCCTTGTTATCATGATGGGTACTGTGGTAAAAAGAAATTTAAGGAAGAAGATTAGATAGTGATGAGAAAGATATAGAGATAACTACGCACAGAGAGTAGACGGAGAGAGAGAAGAAAAGATAATGAAAAGGAGGAGACAAGAAAGGAGGAGAAAGGGGAAACAGGAGGAAGAAAAATGCTATAAGAAGAAACGGAGGAAAAAAGGAGGAACGGGAGGAGAAAGAGAAAAGGGAGAAAGCGAAGAAACAGAAAGAGAAAGAGATGGCGCCGGTGAAGAGAGACAAACCAGGTATGAAAAAAGAGTATAGGAAAAAAAACAAAATAAAAAAAGGAACAAAGAAACGCGCCAGTGAAAATAGAGACAAAGAAACCAGACATGAAAAAAGATTATATGGGAAAAACAAAACAAAAAATAAAAAAAAGGAACACAGAAATAGCGTCGGTGAGAATGAACAACAAAAGAAAACAGGTGCGAAAAAAAGGTGCAGGAAAAAAAATATATAAAGGAAGAGACTGAAAAATGGACCCAACTGCCTTTTGTTATGCTGTCGTTAGGGAGAGAGGAAGAAAAGGAGGCTGGAAAGGGGAGATAAATAAAGAGGAAGAAGAAAGGAAAGAAATAAAAATGAACCCTACTCTTCGTTCTTAATATCTCGGTAGGAAGAAAGGAAGGATGTGAATGTAGAAATGAGAACGATAGACAGTTACAAAAGAAGAGAAGGAAGTAAAAGAAAAATGAACCAACAGATTATTATAGTTATTATGATACTACGTTAGGAAGAAATGATAATGAAGGTAGGCAGGAGAAAGATATAGAAAGGAAGAAAGGACAAAGAGGGCAGGAAAGAAAGAGGAAGAAAGGATAAAAATGTAGGAAAGAGAGAAAGGAAGAAAGGACAAAGAGGGTAGGAAAGAGAGTAATAGAAAGGAAGGACAAAGAAGGTAGGAAAGAAAGAGAAAGGAAGAAAGGACAAAGAGGATAGGAAAGAGATAAAGAGAAAGGAAGGAAGGACGAAGAAAGTAGGAAAGAAACAGATACAGAAAGGAAAACAGGACACAGAGGATAGGAAAGAAAGAGAAAGGAAAAAAGGACAAAGAAAGTAGGAGAAAGGGAAATAGAAAAGAAGAAAGGACAAAGAGGGTAGGAAAGAGATAAAGAGAAAGGAAGAAAAGACGAAGAAGGTAGGAAAGAAATAAAGAGAAAGGAAGAGAGGACAAAGAAGGCAAGAGAGAAAGAGGAAGGAACAAAGGACAAAGAGGGTAGGAAAGAGAGAAAGAGAAAGGAAGAGGACAAAGAAAGTAGGAAGAATAAAGGACCCAACTGCTTTTTGTTATGATACGACGGTGAGAAGATGGGAGAGGAAAGAAGGAAGGAAAGAACGATACATGGAAAGGAAGGAAGAAGGAAAGAAAAGAAAGAAAATGTAATATGGACCCTACCGTTCGTTGTTATAGGTCGGTAAGAGGAAAGGATGATAGTAAAGAAAGATAAAATAGAAAGGAAAGTAGATGGATAAGATAGAACAAAGATGGACCCTACTGTTCGATATTATACATCAATAGGAAGAAAGAAGGTTGGGTAGAGAACGATAAACGGGTACAAAGACAGAAAGAAAAAAAGATGGACCCTACGGCTTATAGTTATTACGATATTTTGGTAGGAAGAAAAGATGAAAGGAAAGGAAAGAGAACGATAGATAGATAGATACAGAGAAAGAAAAGATGGATGGGTAGTACGCTGATAGAGGAAAGAAGAAAGAACGGCAAGAAAGGAGAGAAAGAAGACGGATGGATAAATATAGATAGACAGATAAAGTATATGGATAAGACATAACGAAAACTTGAGTAGGAAAAATAAAAGACAAATATAGACGAAGAAAACAAGAAAAATTGAAATAGAAGGATAAATAAAGGCAAAAAAAAAGTCGAAAGGAAGAAAAAATTAAAAATGCCTTATATAAAAAAATCTAAAGTAAAGCAGATCATGTGTAAATATTTAATCACTCTACCATTTACTCTACATTCTTTTCTTTTTTTCTTGGCCGGTTTATAAGTATTTCTTCCATCAAACCTTAGCAAGACAGGACACATAAAACGCTTCCTTACAATTAACTTTTTTCCCTACTTTTTTTTTTTTTTGTACGTGTCGCGATATTATACTAGACATTCCACGCATGTTATTTTCTTACATGTTACTTTACTTATAATTCCTCGGTCAATGAGAATCTCAGTCAACACACACACACACACACACACACACACACACACACACACACACACACACACGTTTTTTTTTTGCACAATCATCATCTAACATCAAGATTGAATTAGAGAAGATGGGAAGACGTCTGTTGATTGATTCTCTCTCTCTCTCTCTCTCTCTCTCTCTCTCTCTCTCTCTCTCTCTCTCTCTCTCTCTCACAAACACACAAGACAGTCCTCGGTAACTATTCGCAAACTTCCCTGATAACAACACACACACACACACACACACACTCCCCCGCCTTTGCTAACTTCAACCGGTTCTCCACATCTCTCTTGAACAAACTTTAGCAAACTTCTTTCTCTTACATAAAACTACATACCAATTCTCTCTCTCTCTCTCTCTCTCTCTCTCTCTCTCTCTCAGTTATTCTTTAGTTATCGTTTTCTAGTTTTTTTTTTTCCTTCCAACAATTACATTCATTCGTTTCTAATTCATTATTCGTCTATTATCTATATTGTTTCCTGTTTTCATTCACGTTCAAGTCTCTCTCTCTCTCTCTCTCTCTCTCTCTCTCTCTCTCTCTCTCCTGTATTACTTGTATGATTTCACTACTATAGACAGAGTCCCAGTGTTTCTCTTTCTTCGTCCTTGTGTCAGTGTGTTTCGGTCTATTTTGGTATTTAATTCGTTACTTTCTATAGCTTCAGTAACTTCAAATTTCTTCGTCTATCTTTTCTTTTATTTCGTTTTTTTTTATATATTTCCACCGAGTCGTTCTCCCTTTCTTTTTCCTTGTCAGGTTCAGTCAATATCGGTTCTTTTCTATTTCAGTCGTTACATTTTATGGCTTCAGTAACTTAAAATATCTCCATCTATTTATATTTTGTTCTTTTCTCTCTATTTATTTGCACCGAGTCGTTTTCTCTTTCTTCTTCTTTGTCAGTATCAGTTAACTCTAGTTTTCTATTTGATTCGCTAATTTCTATGACATAAGTAACTTCATATCTTTACATCTATCTTTGCTTTTTTTCCCTTTATTCCTTTGTACCGAGTCATTTTTCCTTTCTTTTTCCTTGTCGATGTCACTCACTTTCTGTTCTTTTCACTTTGATTCGTTACTTTTTTTAGCTTCAGTAACTTCAAATATATACCGGTACATCTATCTTTTTGTTCCTTTCTTTATTACTTTGCACACAGTCAATATCTGTTCTTTGCTTTTTGATTCGTAGTTTTATATGACTACAGTAACTTTGAGTATTAACATTTATCTATTCTTTCTCTTTTCTTTATTTCTCTGCAAAGCGTCGTTGTGTGTGTCACCTGCAAACACAACTCCCTCGTGATCGAATATAACGAGCTCAGGTGTGACGTTAATTACCTGAGAGCGCATGTTCCAATCCCCCGCGTCGATGAGGTGACCACGAACACAGGTATACTGCTTGGCTCAGGTAGTGTTGCTTGTGTTGTTTCTCGTAGTGGTGGGTTTGTACTGGTTTTGTCAGTGTGGGAATTGTGTTGCCTGTGAGTGGGCACCTTGTGTTGTTTCTCTAGAACAGGTTACTCTTCCCTAAACTTTGGACTTGTGTTGCTTGTCATTGCTAGGCTTGTTTTGCTTGTGTCAGTGGTAAGCTTGTATTGGCTCTTTTTTTTTTTTTACAGCTAAGGAGACAGTTCAAGGGCGTAAAGAAAAAAATATATAAAAAAAAGCCCGCTACTTACTGCTCCTGAATAGAAGTCAAAGGAGTGTCCAAAAAGAGAGGTCAATTTCGGGGGGAGAGGTGTCCTGATACCCTCCTCTTGAAAGAGTTACAAGGATATAGGTTATTTTTCTATCAATTCCTTTTAGTTATCCAAATCTTACATATAAATTTCAAATACATATCACATATCTTCATTCTCCGTTTCGTCCTTCCTTAATCATCTATATACGTCTTCAGTGTGTCAGGGTTATAGACTGACATAGAACAGAACAGAAATGAACTGACCCTGGGATGGAAGAAGAGAGAGAAATCAACTCGAAAAAAATAGATAAAGAAATGAAAATAGAAGAACGTAAAGATCTAAGTTACTGAAGTCATACAAAGCAACAACTGAAATGTATTTGTACCCTCCCGGCTGTACCTGCTGCACCCTCTACTTCATCCCCTCCCTTACCTTCCGGCTCAAAGTATGCTGTCCCCTCCATCAACCCCAACCTTACAGACTTACGCAACTCACAACCCACATACCTTCCCTCTTATCTTCCATTTCCTATACTTACGAATCCCTTCTCACAAAACAACTCTGACAACCCCTTCCATTTCCAATACTTACAAATCCCTTCTCACAAAACAACTCTGACAACCCCTTCCATTTCCTATACTTACGAATCCCTTCTCACAAAACAACTCTGACAACCCCTTCCATTTCCTATACTTACGAATCCCTTCTCACAAAACAACTCTGACAACCCCTTCCATTTCCTATACTTACAAATCCCTTCTCCTTACAAAACAATTCTTGGCACTCCCTCCCTTCCAACACTCAAACTTTTACAATCCCACACAATCCTATAAACTGCATATCCTCCCTCTTATCTTCCATTCTCTATACTTCCAAATCCGCGGACATAATCCCTTCCTACAATACACCTCCAGACACCCTCTTTTCCTTCCACCACTCAACATTTACAAACCTACCCAACCTTCTATGCCACAAGGCCTCTCTCTCTCTCTCTCTCTCTCATATTTTCCTTTTATTTCGCTTCGCTACAATCCCTTCTCCTTACAGCACAACTCAAGGCATCCTCTCCTCCACAACTCTTTAACCTTTACCCTCCTACACGCATCTAAGCCCTTATAGGTCCATATTCTTAAACGTATCGAGATTCCTTTACGACTATTTCCTAAAGCTACAACAGAGATTAAGTTTTCTTGGGTGATTTTCCCGTTCAAGATGCTGAAGTCGGGTAAAAGTGTCACTACCATCACAAAACAGTCCACGAAAATCCCAATGACTTCTACGAGGGGATTTTCAAACAGGAGTAATGAGATGCCGAGCAGACACGGGGTAATCGTAATCTGTAATCGTAATCGATTACAGTTTTTCAAGTAATCGTAATCGATTACCCTCTTATTTTTTTAAAGTAATCGTAATCGAATACATTAAAAATATAATCGTAATCATGATTACTTTTGCGATTACATTAGCGAAGTTTTAGTTATTAGTTTCTCATACAGCAAGTCTGTACTCTATCTGTAGTAATTCAACCAATTAAATATTTAGTATGGTACTTGTGTATGAAATTTGCAAGTTCACCTTTCAGTCCTTCCTGTAATCACGATTGTAATCACGATTAATACATCATGTAATCGTAATCGTAATCGATTACACCTAATTTTATTGTAATCGTAGCCGTCAAAATATGAAGTAATCGTAATCGATTACATAACATAAGTAACCGCCCCATGTCTGATGCCGAGGCGTTTCAGAAGACGAGCTTTAATCCTTTCCCTCACCATTCATTTTCATTTAAATCCATCAACATCACTAAGCAACGCCTCACAGTTTCCCTTACCACTTATCTTGCTTCAAACTCACTAATATATACATCCTGAATCAACCTACATAGTTTCCCACGTCATTTATCTCCCTTCAAATTCACCGACACCCTTTACCAGCCCTTAATCGTTTCCCTTCTCCTTATCTCTCCAAATCCCTCGACACCGTTTACCATCACAAACCTTCACCTCACGCAACAGTACTCCCCGCTTCCCTTAAAATCCACAAACACCCTTTACCAACCCTTAATAGTTTCCCTTACCATTCGTCTTTATCCAATTTCATCGACATCCTTTACTAACTCAACCTCAACCAACCGCTCCTCTCACTCTACCTGGCGCCCTCTACCTCCTCACCTGTCCTAAATTACCCTCACCAGTCACCACCTCGACCTACTGACACTGCCAAGAGGAGGTATATATGTTACAACTTCGAGTAGAGTGACATTTACTACTGCCAGCTACTCTCTCTCTCTCTCTCTCTCTCTCTCTCTCTCTCTCTCTCTCTCTCTCTCTCTCTCTCTCTCTCTCTCTCTCTCTCAACACGCCCCTCCCCCCACAAACACACACACACAAAGAGGCAGGAGGGTGTGTTACTGATAAGGACCAAACCAGGAGGTGCAAAGCTTGTTCCTGTTAGTCGCCCGGGTTGGGTTTCTCACAGACTTTCGCCTCTCATATCAACTCTTTCAAAACGCCTCAGAAGAGATTATTCAGGTTCCCAGGCGTGTTTTTCAGGTTCAAGGTGCAGAAGAATGGTCAAACTACCCATAGAGTAATTAACCTACCCCTGGATATACACACAACCCTTACGAAAGTCTTGTCAAATGTGGGTGGGTGTCCAGAAGCGTTTGAAAATATGGTCCCTGGCTGGCTCGGCGGCGCACTCTACTATCCGTGTTTTGTTTACTATCGCCGTGAGTAACTGCCAAGAGAACACGGATCGGACAGGACATATACAAAAAAGGACACAAGGGAGAGATTAATGCAAGGAAAATAAGGAGTAGTGGAAGGGTATACGAGAAGCAGGCGGTGAAGGAAAGAAGGAAAGGAACAGGAGTTAAGTGAAAGAAGGAAAGGAGCAGGAGGTGAGCGAAAGAAGGAAAGGAGCAGAAGGTGAAAGAAGGAAAGGAAGAAAGGAATAAACACTAGAAGGATACAAGGAATAAATAAACACAAGAAAGGATAGAAAGGAGAAATTGATAGTGGGAAAAGATAGAATAGTGAAAGGGTGTACGAGTGTCAGGAGGCGAAGCAAGGAAAGAAGGGAAGAAGAAAGAGAAGAAAGAAGGGAATAAGAAAGAGAAGAAAGAAGGGAAGAAGAAAGAGGGAAGAAGAAAGAGGGAAGAATGAAGTGGAAAGAGAAGGAAGGGGAGGAAAACATATACAAGAAAGGTTATAAAAGAGAGATCCGTGAAAGAAAGGGAGGGAAGGGAAGGGTATACGACTGACAGAAGGTGTGGGAAGGATAAAAGGGAAGGAAATAAAAGAGGAAGGGGAAGCGGATACGCATGAGAGAAGGTGAATGAAGGAAAGAAAGGAAGAAGGAAATAAAACTTAGGTTACCAGGTGAGGGAAGAGAGAATGGATGAGGATGGAAGAAAGAAGTGCATAGGGAAGGAAGAAGAGGAGGGTGGAGGAAAGGGGAGGGGGAAGAAGGGGGAGGGGGGAAGGGGAAAGGGGGGAAGAAGGGGAAGGGAAGAAGCTAAGCATAAGAAGATGATACCCAAGAGAGAGAGAGAGAGAGAGAGAGAGAGAGAGAGAGAGAGAGAGAGAGAGAGAGAGAGAGAAACCTGAACGTGACGGAAAACAGGAAATAATTTAGATAAGCGGCGAATAACAAAACATAAGCGGATGAACGAAATCGCTGAAAAAAAACAATAAAAAACGATAAAAAACGATAACTAGAGACCAACCGGCGAAG
Source organism: Eriocheir sinensis (assembly GCF_024679095.1). Taxonomy (NCBI): domain Eukaryota; kingdom Metazoa; phylum Arthropoda; class Malacostraca; order Decapoda; family Varunidae; genus Eriocheir; species Eriocheir sinensis. Next base: position 11,863,319 of record NC_066547.1, read on the forward strand.
AGAGAGAGAGAGAGAGAGAGAGAGAGAGAGAGAGAGAGAGAGAGAGAGAGAGAGAGACAATAGGTAACGTGAGGCTGACTATGACAACGCAAGAATAAGTTGACTTGGCTACGCATGACTTTTTTTCCCCTCAACACACGCCTGCATCTTTCTTTCTTTCTTTTTTTTTTTTTTGCAGCTTTCCGTCTTTCAGTTAACCCCCCCCCCTCTCTCTCTCTCTCTCTCTCTCTCTCTCTCTCTCTCAACAAACGGAATGGATGGGATGAAGGGAGGCAAACAAAGAGAAAGAGAGAGAAGGGGAGATGAGAGAGTGAGAAAGAGGAATAGGGAGAGAGAGGGGCTTGAGGGGATTGAAGGGGGGGGGAGGGAAGAGGAGGGGAACAGACAGGAGGGGGTCGAGGGGTGAGTGAATGAGGGAAGAGAGAGACAGAGACAGAGGGAGTGCATGAAGGGAGAAAGAGGAGTGTAGGGAAGGGAGAAAGAGAAAAAGTGGAAAAGCAGAAAAGAGAGAGACGACGAGGGAGAGAAAAGGGGAGGAGAGATAAGGGATGAAGGGGAAAGAGGGAAAGAAGGGGAAGAGCAGAGAGGAAGGCAGAAAAAGAGAAAGACAAGAGTTAACTATGATTGTTGAGACGCTATTTATAAGGATGAAGCAACAGTCTCAAATAAGAACACAATATAGGGGATGAAGGGGAAAGAGAGAAAGAAGAGGAAGAACAGAGAGGAAGGCAGAAAAAGAGAAAGACAAGAGTTAGCTAGGATTGTTGAGACGCTATTTATAAGAACGAAGCAAGTCTCAAATAGGAACACTACTCTTTTTATTTAACTTCATTCCTTCAAAGATCAACTAGTCAAAACCTCCCCTTCTTGAGATAGTAACTAAGAAAAAAAGTAAAGATTCGCAGGCTTATTTTATCATCCCCAACGCTTTCCCCATCAACATTGTGGCTTTTAGCGCCGGTAACTCCCTCCGGCGCCACTTCCTCATCCAGACCTACCTGTCCAAACCCATGTGCTGGCCCGCGGTGACAGAACGGTTGCGGGGCGGAAGCGGGGAACGTGAGGACCCCGAGTTCGAGCACTACCGCCCCTACCGCCGACGCTGACCAACGTTACCAAAATTGTGGCGCTCCCTGCTGAAGTGGGGCAAGCGACACGCACAAGAAACTGACTCCCCTTGCCTTTCTTCACTGTTCCTAAGCATTTGTATGAAAATAAATCCACCATAATGCCACAGCTTCTTTGAGTTTGAGTTTGAAAGTTGTCTCAGAACGCCGGAATAGTTGGTCGATGCGAGGCAAGTCATATCCCAAGTTAGAGGGTCGTATTTTAAAACATTTCGTCGCCCAAGTTCACATATTTGACATGGCTTTCGTAGGAGCTGTAGGCCTTTCCAGGGGTAGTTTTATGACCCTGGTGGTAGTTTGACCCTTCTTCTGTGCCATGAACCTTAAAAAACACTCATGAAAACCAGATTGATCCCCTCTTTGACCTTTAGAAATAGTTGATGTGAGAAGCGATGGTGTCTTAAAATACGGCCCAGAGACCCCCATGTCGCTTACCTCACATCAGCAGGGAGCGCCACAATTATCGTACACACATTATATTTTCCCGTTTCTGACCCATGACTGACTTGACCCATGAAAAAATAAACATCAATATTTAACGGTTTTAACAATAGCATTAATGAAGTATCGTCATTTGTGTGAGTGAGAGTTTGGGGCCTGTGACTGATCGATCCAATGTCCTGAGTGCGATATCCTGGTAACGCTGACGCTGGCCGTTTCAAATCAGCGCTGAGTGGCCGAGGATCACCCACATGTCTGAATTAACCCGGTAGCTGCGGGGATCATGCTTCTTAAAGGCGAGAAAAATGAGAAAAAAATCATCACTCACGCAAACCATAATATATATCAACGCATTTGTGATCAGTTTATGCATCATCTATTTTGGGGGGTTTATATCATAGCAAAAATTTGGGCCGTCGCTGGTACACGGTAAAGCCACAAATTTGGCCCGTCGCTGCTACCGGGTTAAAAGCAGCGGGAGTCAGCACAAGCCAGGCAGCGAGAAAGATGGGCGCTATTATGAAAGAAATGCAACCCGCGCCACCAACACTACACGCAGAATAGCCGACTAGCGCAGTGATTCTCCGACTTAAGAAAAAAATAGCTAGCCAACTATATACCTTCTAAAAAATGAGCCGTATTCTTAAACCTTTGGGGCTCCACACACACACACATTTGATAAGGCTTTCGTAGGACTTGTGAGCATTTCCTTGGGTGGTTTTGTGACCCTGGTGATATGATGAAGCTTTTGTACTACCCAGAACGTGAAAAAAAATTAAAACACTCATGAGAACGGGAGTAATTTAATTTTCGGCCGGTGGAATGAGTTGATGAGAGGCGGAAGGGTCTGGGAAAAAAAAAAAAAAAAAAAAAAACGAGCAATGAGTAATGTAAGGTAAGTGTCATCGATCTCCTTTTCGGCCTTTGGAGAGAGTGGTACCTAATGTTTTACGTGTTGAGCCCTCAGCCCCATTACTACGGTGCTTTCACATACAGCAAACGTTCAATGGCGCTCAGTAAACAGTCCTCAACCTTCACCAAGACACCCCCTGACGATTGATGAGCCCGTGGGTGTGGTCAGGACTGCCGCGATGGTGTGCTGGCCTCGCTTGCTGGCCCTCTATACGCTGCATTAGTAAGCTGAGCGATGTGTATGTACTCCTAACTACTGACAATTATGGTGATGTTAGGTGTATTGCAGGCGAGAATACAGTAAAGACGAACTCCTGTGAAAGTGTAAATACTAAGTCGATATTCCCAAACATCCCTCTCACATCAACTACTTTCAAAGGCCGAAAAGGAAAGCAATCGGGTTCTAATGAGTGCTTTTAAAAGGTTCATGGTACAGAAAAAGGGTTAAACTACCACCAGGGTCATAAAAATAGCCATGGAAATACCCAGAAATCCTACAAAAACCCTGTCAAATGTATGTGTTTGGGCGCCGAAATTCCTAACCATGTCTTTGGCTGTGTGGTGTCCTGTTGTGGGGCTGTGGTGTACCCTCAAGATGACCCTAGATGCTGACCTCACTACTACACTACAGACCCCCCCCCCCCCCACACACACACACACACGCACACTGCTGATTGACTGTCTGGTTCATGATTACCGTCTGCTGCCTGTCCTGAGTAATGGCGCATCTTCCCCATACTTTTTTTTTTTACGGTGAAGGAAACAGCTCAGTGGCAATAAACAAAGACAAACAAAAGAAATGTCCGGTAAGCGATGCTCCTGTAAAAGCAAACAGGACTAGCCACGACACTGTTCTTCAACCTTTTATTAGGGCACTACGCCTCGGTTACGTAATTACCCTCACGACGATTTAGTCCTGAGCTGTGGACCCCCAATGACTAATATTACTTATCTATCTCTGAAGAAGTGGCGACCTTAATTATGTAGTAGTCTATCCTTAAATTTCGAGAATTCTTCCTAGGCTTCTGGAGTGTGCCGGTGACATGGTACTCATCGGTGCTGGAATGATGGTACAAGAAAGAAAAAGGAAAGGAAAAGAGGATACATTATGGAGAAAAAAAGAAAACAAAAAAGAGGAATGAGCATAAAAGGTTAGAAAAATTAGGAGAACGGAAAGGAAAGGGAAAAGACGAAAAATAGTAGGTAGGAAATAAGAGGAAATGAAAAGTTAATAAGTGGGGTGGGTATGGGTATTTAAGTCTAACTAGTTGTCAGGAATGATAGGCAACAATTACTGACATGATCTCACTCCTCACTATCTCCTCCCGAAATTGACCTCTCTTTCGGCCACCTCTTTGGATTCTTTATGTGAGCAGCGAGTAGCGGGCTTTTTTTATTATTGTGTACTTGTTTGTGCCCTTGAGCTGTCTCCTTTGTTGTAAAAAAAAAAATATAGCGGCTGCATACTTTTTGTTACCATGCTATTCCTTCCTAGGCTACTGGCGTGAGTGGTGACATGGAAGGCAACTCGTTTTTATTTATGGCTATCAAGTTGTCAAGGAAGGGTTGAGTGCTAACACCTCCTGGCATGACATCACTATTAGCGGCTATATTTTTTGTCACTATGCAATTATTCTTCCTCTAGGTGTGTGTGGTGGATGGTTGACGCCCAGCACGCCAGTCACCGCCCGCCCTCCGCACCTCAAACGGGTTTACTGCTTAGGATGAATTTCAAGCCAAGCAACCGAGTCGTAATTATCTTTTTTTGCGTTTCATTAGTGGCCGTCATGGTGTAGCAATCCCCGAGTCCCCGGTAAGATACGCGAGACCGGTATATTGGGTGGGCACGGCGTCGCTTCCTGCCACCCAGCCAACAATAAATATCGCTTACATAATGGGCTGAGAATGTATTTTATAGACCCCTAGCCACGTCATCTTCCGTTTTCTTTTTTCTATCAGTAAATATCGCTTACATAATGGGCTGAGAATGCATTTTATAGACCTGTAACCACGTCATTTTCCGTTTCCTTTTTTCTATCAGTAAATATCGCTTACATAATGTGCTGAGAATGTATTTTAAAGACCCGTAGCCACATTTTTTTTCCGATTTTTTCTTAAGCTAAGGCAGATACAATACTGCTTACATGATGGTCTGAGAATGCATTTGATAAGACCCGCAGCCATGCCATTTTCTGATTTCCTTTGTTTTCCCTTTGGTTCGAGGAAGCGGCACAATACCAAAGTAGAAATGAGAAGGCTTGTGTCGGTATGGTAGGCTGGCGGTGTGGGTTTCTGGGCGGCAGGCGGTGAGGGTTACACAACACTGAGGCCACAAACAGAATTGGAAACTGCGTGTACCTGCAGAGCTGCCAGGAATATGGAAGGCCGTCTGGTTCCACGTGATTGTGACTCAGGCTAGCACTCCCCCCCCCCCCTCCTCCTCCTCCTCCTCCTCACCATCATCATCATAATCCCTCCTCCTCCTCCTCCTCATCATCATCACAGTTTTTTCGTGGCTTTATTTCTTTTACAATAATGAGACCAAGCGCTCATTTACTAAATCGAGAGAAACTAGAAAATAAAACGGCAGGGACATTATAAAAAAAAAAACATTAAAAAAAAAGCTGTACATGAACAATCTTGTGCTTCATCAGTTAATTAAAAGCGATGATGTGACAAGGAATACCTCATCAGTCAGCAACAAAAGCTCATAATTCACAACTGTTTATTATTGTTATTATTATTGTTATTATTATTATTATTATTTTTTTTTTCTTTTCAGATTGGTATCAGTATTGAATCTCAGTAATTCCCTACACATCCAGTGCATTAGGTGGGTATAAGCACAATAGTTTAGTGAGGACAGCAAGGGAATATAACAAATTTCCAGCTTCTCGACAAATGCAAAACAGCAAGTCTTTCCAAACCTTCCCCATTCATCCACTTCCTGTTGCCTTCCCCATTCAACTTTGTGTGTGGCTGTCCTCCCCCCCCACCCCCCCAGTTTGCCTTGGAGGAGACCTGACCATGATCAATCTGTCTTTGGAGAGGTATAAAGCTGACGGGCCAAGATTAGAGTGCTGACCAGCTTGTCTTTGCTGTTGGGAAAGCACGCCAACTTTACCAGGAACATAGAATATCACCCTTAGAATTTACTAACTCTAAAGCCCTCTTGTTACTCTTATTAAACAAATATCTATAAACACTGAATTAGACTAATGTCACAACTCATAACTAACTTATTGAGCTTCATTTGTTGCACTGTGTATGTTCTTTAATTAGCTCTTGTTATTGAAAGTTTTTATTCAAGTCAAGATTTACATCACATTACAGCAAAGCAGAACTCCACTCCATAATCATTTTGCAATTGAAAAGCTTTACTCTGAGCCTTATTAATGACAGATATCACAGAAGAAAGTTACCCTGTTGAAGCAATTTAGAAAAATCATTTAACCACAAAACCTCGCAGCATCTAATTTTCCTGATATACTGGACCCAATTATACAGATTGGTCTTGTGGTACCCAAGATTTTCCTTTCCTATGAGTCTTCTTATTTCTCCTGACACATACAACACTATATTGTGTTCACTACTTTTACCAACTATATAAGGCTGAAGAACTGGTTGGGAGCAGTGAACACTGCCAAACCTCTAGTGTGTGTGTGTGTGTGTGTGTGTGTGTGTGTGTGTGTGTGTGTGTGTGTGTGTGTGTGTATTTGTGTGTGTGTGTGTGTGTGTGTTTACCTAGTTGTGATTTACAGGAACAGAGCTATGCTCGTGCCATCCCGTCTTTCCAAATACTTCTGTCTAATTTGGCCTTGTGTGTGTGTGTGTGTGTGTGTGTGTGTGTGTGTGTGTGTGTGTGTGTGTGTGTGTGTGTGTGTGTGTGTGTGTGTGTGCACGCAAACAAAAATTTTTAAAGTATTATCAACAATTTGTGCAAAAAACAATGAGAGTCTTACTATAAAGGTAGTGTGCTTATATGTGTACAACTTCTACACCACTGACTTGCTTCTGCATCTATCTTGGGCAGTGATACAAGCCTCTATCTGAGAGCCTATTTCTATTTTGAGTGAGCACCCTTTGGTTCATGTGTACTCTCCATACCGATGAAGGCTTACAACAAAACAATACTGTAGTAATAATAATAATAATAATAATAATAATAATAATAATAATAATAATAATAATAATAATAATAATAATAATAATAATAATAATAACAAGAATAATATAAAAAAAGAAACAAGTAAAGAATCAAAGAGATTAGCCAGTTGTATTACCTACTTAATATATAACTTTAGATTTGACTTATCACTTGCATTCCACCATGCTTATCAGCACAGGAAGTCACTGCACCTGCATTTTTTCTGCTGCATGAGTCATCTGTTCATGCATAGGAGGGGTGGCTTATACCTAAACAGCTGCCCTAATCCCTCCCTCCTGGACCTCTCTAGTTCATTATAATTAGCACCACAGCCTGTGTACCTTTTCTGCCAAGGCTGCTGTGAATTCTTGCCATTTTGACCCTTGAGATGGAGCAGAATTAGGTAGATGAATTATTATTATTATATTATTACCCTACCCATCTGTCCCTCCACTTTTATAAGCTTCTAGATCATCTCATCCTCTTTCTACTTCTCTCATTGCTTCCACTTTCATTTTCTCTTTCTTGGCATCTCAGGTGTTTGAGGGATGCAGAACAGGCACCTTATAATGTCTGCACTACCCCATCTCTATCTGATTTGCCTCTCATATTAATAATAACAAAAGGATAAGGTAAAGGTGTGGGCATTTGCCATAGCTGCACGTTTCCACTGAATAAGGTAAGCCAAAGTAGCATCAAGGAGGAGACAAGACATGCTTAAGTGTGGCTAGTCTTCTCTTCACGGCACATTCCTACACTTGTGTCACCTCTAAATATAAAAGCACTCAACCGCATGACCTCAGAAGCTGTTGTGCAAAAAAGCTTCTCCCTGTCTCCCTGATGGCCAAGCTTCCACCAGCCAACCAGGAACAGTGTGGGTGGGGGCATATTTTTATCTATAGTAAGAGTAATAACTTGCATTAAGTGTGTGTGTTTACCGAGGAAACATGACAGCTTGCAACCCAATCTCCCACTACCAAAATAGTAACTGCCAACCAATGAGGTAAAATTAGCAGGTGACTAACATCAGAGCATACAGCACCTTTTCTCATGCTTTTTTTCCCTTACCATCAAATTTTTTTATGTTTTTCAACCTGCCTGAGACACTCCTAATATTTCCTCTCCCTTCATGGGTTTCAAAAGCCTGCTCTCAACACCTCATAAAATCATTTGGTATGCTCTTTTAAGGTAATATATTTTCAACACACATGTGCTCCAGTTGGGTCTTTATTATTCATGACCATGTTTCCCAGCCATAAAAGTAACAAGCATATTCTAAAACACCTGGACACAGAGCTGGGGAGGCCATGTACAGCAAATGAATATTAACAGGAATGGCTAGTAACTGAGCAACTCACAAGACAAGCCACATTCATGAAACTGTATTGGTTGTATTAAGTGATCACCACAGCCTATGTGGACTTTGGCTGGTGTAAAACTGAGTTATTATCATTAGAGTATCTTTCAGTTCCCTCTAGTCTTCATACTCCCATTTTTTTTATCAATAAAGATCTCACTGGAAAAAGATGGAAATAACCAATTCATAAAATATACTTACGGTATATCTATTTGTGATCAAAAAATTTTTGCATCAAAGAAACATACAGCTCACAAGAGTGACAAATCTTAAAATGAATCAGACATTATCCTAACTTTGCTAACTTCAAAGGAAAATGCAGACACATATAGTTATTGAAATCTTCCTTATTGGTCCTCCAGGTTGAAATGTATTTTGATGTATGATTTTACCTCATCCATCAGATAGGTAAATCTAACCATACAGAACAAAATCTTTCCCTTTAACACTGTCGGTCAAGCCCTACATGCTGTATAAGTGCAGGACAAGACAATAAATGAGTCATGAATCATTACACAGCAAATAAGAATGTCATGTAACAAATCATCATTCATCACAAGTCCTGGAATCTCTGTAATACATTTCTTCCTTTGCCCCAGAAAAGGAAAATGCTTATCACTGATTCTGCCAGTATAGGTCTTTATTAGGACAGACACAAGCAGGTGCCTAGATGACTACCAGATGTACCACAAGCAATGCACAACCAGTACTATGAGGAAATTTTACATGTTCCCTGCACCAACACAGAGCTCCACAACAATATACACACAAAACACACACACACACACCACCACCAATCAATGGAAAACACCTACAGGCATTGATATACAAAAACACAATCACATAAAAGTTCTTTCAAAAAACAAAAAACATAGGGTCATATTCTCAGACATTGCAATGCACAAACTCACACATTTAGCAAGGTTTTCGTAGTAATTTTGAGCATTTCCAGGGGTAGTTTAATGGCTCTGGTGGTAGTCTGACCATTCTTCTGTACCATTAACCTAAAAATCTCATTAGAACCTGACTGATTTCCTCTTTGGCCTTTAGAAGTAGTTGATGTGGGAGGCAAAAGCATCTGAGAATACTGACCTAAAGGATTCCTTTCCAAGGAAGGTTCATAAAATGTCGGTGAAACAATTAAAACATCCCTGAACAGCAAGGATATAAGAAGGATACAGCTGGGCCTTACCTGTGTGCGTGGCGCCTCCGTGTCATTGGGGGAGAGGTTCCTGAGGCACTCATCCTTCAGATAGGATGCAGCGTAGCGCTTCCCCTTCTTGAGCAGCAGCTGGGCAGTCAGGATATCCTTCTGACTTGCGGGGCCGCTGCTGTTACTGCTGCCATTACTGTTGCTGCCTCCTCCTCCTCCTCCTCCGCTATCACCACCTCCTGCCGCTGCTTCCATGCTGAGCGCCTGCCTTCACTTTCCTCGGTTCATGTCCTCAACATTTCCCACATGCATACACGCACACACACTAGCTGCACCACAACTACACTTCCCCTTCCTGTGGACAATGCTGTGGGGAGATAAGGAAGCTCAAGCAGCTGATTTTTTTCTACACAGCTGTGTTGCTTATACACAAACACACTATCATCACTTCTTGACACACAACACACTGATGGACCATGAACGCTGGTGGGTGCATGACATACAGGGCTTGCACACTGCGTGGTGGTTATGGAGTTGTAAATGTTTATCAGAATTGATGTATTAAAGGTTACGTATATATACTATATATACTATATATATATATATATATATATATATATATATATATATATATATATATATATATATATATAATGTTAACTTCACTACAACTCCTTCAACTCCACAGCATGGAAGCACTGCACCAGCGCAGCACACAGTGCAGGGCCACTGCCTCACAGCCCAGGGCCACTGCCTCACAAGGCAGCCTTTCCTTCACCCCACTACCTGCAGGACACCTTTCACATTTTTTCTTGAGTATTTACTAAATGCTCATTAGCACTGGTTACCTGAAGGGCATTTATGAATTAATGACAAGAAAACTAAGGCTGACTAAGAGAACTTAACAAACTTTAGTAAATATCAATAAAATTTACAACATACAGCAGCCTTTTGAGAGGATAATATAGTACCAAACTTGCATATATTAAAAGATGATTTGAAAACAGAAATATATGATTCTTGTCAAATGTTTAATTCTTTTTTTTTTTTTTTGTGTGTGTGTGTGTTAAGGGTGAGGCCTTGAGGTAATGAGCAGGTGAAGGTGACTGCTGGAGCCTGGCGAGGGGCAGGGTGGTGCAGCATGACAGCCGCCCAGCCTGGCCAGCCACCCACCGCCTGCCTGCTGCACGGCCCCCACCACACTGAGCCCCGCCCCGCACCCTCAGGACAGGCGGCAGCACCCACTACACCTGGCGGGCAGCTGCTGGGCCACTGGCTGTGTCCAGGTGAGGCGTGCCGCGGGGCGGAGCCAGCACAGGTGAGTGAGGGCCGTGACGGAGGGCAGGGGCGGGCGCCGGCCAGCTGTCAGGCCCTGGAGGGTGTCCGGGCGGCCCCAGTGCCAGGCGGCCAGGCGCGGCGCCCCCAGCAGCAGCAGGAGGCAGGCAGGAGGGCAATGCTCCCACACGCCTCGCCGCGCCCCCGCCACGCCGCACCCCGCCAGCCCGGCACGCCCCGGCCCCAGCCCTGGCAGCCTCCCCGCCGCCACCTGAGGCCTGCTGGGGGCGGGCAGCGCCGACCCGGAGGAGGCGAGGGCCGAGGAGCTGGCGGAGGAGAGGCAGGCAGGTCGTCACGTAGGCCTCCTGCCTCCAACGGCCGGGACGCCCCTCGCCCGCGGCCCACACGCCCCCGCGCCCACCGCACGCCCGCCCACAGGCACGCACCGCGCCCCGACACTCCACGCCGCCGCTAAGTTACCGCGAATTCCTGCACACGTAAAAGAGTGGCTCGCCTCAGCAGGTCGCAGGACTGACTCCCACAAGGCCGCGGCGGGGCGAGGGGCTGACGGTCGCCGAGCGTCCCGCCCCGACACACGGAACACCCCGCCCCAGGGCGTGTCTGGGGGCACCCTCGATAACAGCTACTACTTGGTAATGTTGAGACGAAAATTTTGTGTCTCTTGAGCGTACAACATTTTGTGTTTAGTGCTTAGTGCTGCTAATGGCAGCGGGTTGGTGCAGAGACATAGACACACCGTGATGCCACCCGGAGCGCGCCATCTTGCTATGCCCACCCACGGCTGCCGTCCACACCAGGAAACTGAAATTCTATTATTGTTGAATCTCTTAGGCTATTATTTAAACTTGAAGTGGACTACCATAATGTGATGTTAGAAAATAGGAAGGGATTCACTGTCAAAAATACAATTGTGAAACAATTAGTCGCACCAAGCGTGATACAAATGTCAAACTGATAAGTAGAAGATTATCTGTGTGACCGTCACTGCGGCAACCACCTGTCCGGGGATGAGGTCACAGAGTTGCATAGCCTACTCTGGGATACCTGTGCGTTTGACACGAACTTATTTTTTTCGGCTCAGTTATGTGAAAACCTTAACACAGTTTCTTAATTAAGCAAAGAACAATTATATTAAGCAGGACAGTTTCTCGCCAGAGTTCAAATAATAAATCAAACAACAGTGGCAGAGCGAAGGACGACGTTCGTATATTCCTGACAGCAGTGCAAGTGATAGAGAATGGCAGCGTAGGCCTATAAGTGGCTTTCTCGGACAGCCTCGGACAGAGTGAAGGGCAGCAGGCAGCCTGGCTTACACAACTTTTGGCTTCCCTCGGTGTGCCGGCGCGGGCGTGTGTGCTCCAGAACCGTCCGTCATGAGTCAGGAATACCGCCCATCACCCCTCGGCGCCCCTTCCTCGATCCGTTCTGCTTATGTAGAGTTTTGGCGAGGTAAACATGATCTCTCTCTCTCTCTCTCTCTCTCTCTCTCTCTCTCTCTCTCTCTCTCTCTCTCTCTCTCTCTCCTATCTATCTATCTATCTATCTACCTACCTCCCCTTATCTATCTCATCTACCAGGAGACCTCCCTGAAGAGATAGATGACAGTCATGTAGTTATTGTCAATCCATGAACTATTTTTAATGATAATTAGAATAATATACGTTATATTGAGGTAGCCAAATTCAGGATCAGCCTGCCCCGAGTAGATGCGTATTACATGACCGTCACTATTCAGGCACGGCGGTGGTTCAATATGGCGGAATGATAGAGTCAGGGGAGCCTGAGGAATGTCAGAAGTGGCTCCCGTTGAGTAATCATGGGATCTTCAGTTATATTTATATAATCATATTTAGAACAAAAGTGGCTGCTGGTGGTGATCATACTGCGAAATAAATACTTTTTAAAAATCAACTAACTTTGGGAGAAATGCCGTATCCGTAGGTGCAAAAAGAGAATGGTTTAGTTAATGCTAAAACTTACTCTCGTTTTCTAAACAAATATTCGTTTACAGAACACACTATACTGGTGGCCCACACTCTGTTATTTTTCTTAGCTTTCTATATATTGTTTTTAGGGAATCATTGCTTTTGGCGGATCCAAAGGGGGGGGGGGGACCCCCATGGTTCCAAGGGGGGGGGACCTCCCCCATGGTTCTGAGCGGATACAGGAAAACTGGCTCAAAAGCGCGCTGCGGCCATAACAGTGCTTTTTCTCAGAGGAATCGGCCGCCGCATTCGGATCCGAAGAGAAACACTGGCCTCCCAGGAATGCTTTGGCACCAAGACCAGTCGTTATGCCCATTGATTCAGGTCAGTCCACCAGTTATTTGGGAGCAGGACTGCCGAACCGGTAATCCTAATGCCCCTTCCATCCGCAAAAAATCCTGGGATCGGGCCCCCCAAAACTTTTTTCCTGGATCTGCGCCTGATCATTGCCTTAGATATGTTACTGTATATCACTAGCAGGTAAGATAAACTAGGATGCTGGTCGGCCCATCCCGCGGCAGATGGCTTGATATGCCAAAGACGTGGTTTGTTACCCTGCACGCCGCCACTTGCTACACTGAATCCAGGTGTACTATAACTTAGGGAGATGCGGGATAACAACAGTAGCCTACAACTCATTGACTCACTACCTGCAGGATTCAACCGGCTGCTTCTGCCGTGACTGAGGCAACGAACACTGATTAAAAGGAGTTCAGTAATCTAAAGGTTAAAAATGATTACCAAGTAGCAGGCAAGGGCTACAAGATAACAACACTGTCTCACACGATGAAGCTGAAGCACGAGCTCATGGGCATCCAGGTACAAGATGAGCATTACAACAGCCTCCCCCTCCCCACTTCCTGTGTGAGGTGATGTACGGAGCCGAGCAGCCGAGCAGGAGGCGGACTGAAACAAGGCTGAGGCCCACCTGTGACCAGCGGCAGGTGGCACGGCCCGCCCACCGCGGCTATAAGAAATGCTGCAGGTGGCGCGGGGCTAAGCCTTGACGGAACCTGCACCTGTGGCTCCGTGGCTCGCTGAGTTTATTTTTCTCTCTAGATGTTTATTGAAGCAAAGTTCATTCATTCATTCAGCGGATTATCTTCCATTCAAACCAATCCACTGATTGATTCAAGTGAGAGGATCAGCCGGTGGGAAATCTTGATATTTCTAAGAACAACAAGCCAAAGAACTCCGTTATTTATGATGGATGGTAGTAGTAGAAGTAGTAGTAGTAGTAGTAGTAGCGATAGTATCATTTATGTTGTAGTAGAAAAAAAAAGTTGTAGTAGTAGTAGTAGTAGTAGTAGTAGTAGTAGTAGTAGTAGTAGTAGTAGTAGTAGTGGCAGTAGTAATAATGGCAGCAGTAGTAGTAGCAGTAACAGTAGTAGTAGTAGTAGTAGTAGTAGTAGTAGTAGTAGTAGCAGCAACAGCAGAAGCTCGTCCCCCTCATTAGCCATTATTTTCACCAAGAGAAAATGCTGGAGAAAAGTGCAAAATGACCCAATAAATTAAGTGGAAAAGCAAATAATGAAGAAAGAAGCGAACAAAAGAGGCAAACAAAAGCACTGGAGTGTTTGCGAGGGCGGGGCGGTCAGAGGGGCGGAGCGGAGGCGGAAGTCATTCTGAAGAGGAGCGGCCTGACCTTTTTAGCTATGCATCACAAAATAATAGTTTCTCTCCCACGCCGAGATAAAAAAAATATCAACAAACAAAGAAACTGAGAAATAGAATCCTACCCACGCGGAGAAAAAAAAGAGACACGCCATAACACCAACTTTTTAAAAATTTTCTAATCAAATGACCTTCTCTCAAACAGGCAATTACATCAATAATTCTGACTGAGCCCAAATTGTGAAGCTCGTAAGATCGTAATTATCACTTATTTATTTATTAATTTACTTTCTTATTCATTTATGTATTATCTTTTCCGTTAAACCACATTTTTTTTGCTATATCTGTTTTTTTTACTCCATTTTCCATTTAGTTCATACCACAGGCTCCTCATGTTTTCTTATACTGATTCTACTGTATTCGGCACCCAAAGGACACGCACCAGTTGAAAGGCTAAAAGTAACATAAGAAATACAAGCAGCCAGCGCCGTCACTCTTAAAAGGTGACTGAGGGACAAAGATTCTGCCTCTAATACTACGATAACTTCTAAAGACGATCACACAAAGGACCTCACACACACACAGAGACCAAGTATCTTTAGTAATTTCTTTATTTACACAGCTGGAGACAGGCGCGGGGCTTACATCTTATATACAAAGGTGGGAACAAAACCGCCCACCGTGTACTGCTCCGTAAGGGAAACGAAGGAGGTGTGTTGTTACTGCGGCTAGCTGGGGTGGGAGTGACAGACAGTGAATGGTTGGTCTTCGTGGTGGCTACACATGGCGCACTACAGGAAAGATAAACTAAAGGACAGGGTTTGGTGTCGCACTGCTAAGCTCGTATTCTCAGACGCTTTCGGCGCTCACAACTATTTCCAAAGGCCACGAAGGAGATCTGTCGGGTTCTCGTGAGTGTTATTCAAGTTCATGGTGCAAAGGCCTTATCAGCTCTCACTAGGCTCATAATACCTACCCATGGAAATACACAAGGGGCTATTACACTGAGCAAATTTTCCGTGGATCTTAGTCAAACCACGATTTCCGCTGGCGTGGTTCTCATATTTCCGTGGTTTTCTGGCGTGTCCACGATCTTCCAAAGCTACGTTATATTTCACCGAAGGACGACGGTATTACTCACCATCATCATCAGCAGCAACAATAACAAGAAACAAATGAGAACCACGCAAGCGGAAATCGTGGTTTGACTGAAGATCCACGGAAAATTTGCCCAGTGTAATAGCCTCCTAACACAACCTCTGCGAAAATCGAATCAAATGTGGGTGGGTGAGCCCCGAAACGTTTGAGAATATGTGCCTTTGAAGCGAATCTCTCTCTCTCTCTCTCTCTCTCTCTCTCTCTCTCTCTCTCTCTCTCTCTCCTGGGTGTGAGCCCCGAAACGTTTGAGAATAAGTGCCTTTGAAGCGAATCTTTTCTCTTTCCTTATTTTTACATCTTACAATTGAATACATCTCTCTCTCTCTCTCTCTCTCTCTCTCTCTCTCTCTCTCTCTCTCTCTCTCTCTCTCTCTCTCTCTCTCTCTCGTGCAGCCAAGGGACGCCGCCACACGTGCTGCCTGGCCCTGTACTGTGGCGTGTTGGTTGCTCGACTTTAAGCACAATTAAATATTTACAGCCGGTGGCCATAAATGAAGGGACGAGCAAGAAATTACATCGAGAGTTAATTTACCTTGATAGAATTTCCAGCAAATGAGAAAATGTTACCCTTAATTGCGGTTTGTTGTTGCTCTTTATTAAACGTGGGAATAGTTATCACACTCATGTCGTGTTGCCGCGTGAAATATCCATCATATGTCTCAACGCGCGTGGTCCTCGTAATGAAGTGTGACGCAGATATGTACCGCGTTATATATTATCATAATGGTGCTTCACTTTGACATTTGTAAAACACGTTAAAACTAATGCCTCTTCATCACCACTCGTTATTTAAATATTTATAAAACGCCTTCATTTTATTCGACACATTTTTCTCATTCTGTTATTTACTCTTTCGTTACAACCGTCTTCCTTCCCACGGCCACCAATTAAGTCCATTTTCCTTTCAAAGAATTACTAACTTCAGAGCGCATCCCGTTTCTCTTCTGTCTCCTCAACACTCCACAGCTTCGTTTTCCTCTTTTTTTACAGTTTGATCCTTACCCCACCTGCATCACGTTTATATATTTTTCATTTCTCCTCATGGAAAATTCATATTCTATTCAACAAGTCGAGTTAAATCATGCAGTTCGCTTTTTGTCAGTCTTGTTTACAGATTCCGCGTATTGAATTTCATCCTGTTAACGTATAGCGGATGATTCTATTTCCTCACTCTACCACTGACATTCCACTGAAGCGTTCCCACAGTGTTACAACCATCCAGTGTGCCGGGAAACACATAAACACACCATGCAACACTCACCGACGGCTTGTGTGGAGGACGGGGCTTCGGAGGCTGTGAGGGACGAGTGGAACAGCAACAGAACAATCCACTCACACTCCCTCATAATGACTCACTAACGCCCACAGTGCCGGGAACGTGTACAAATATCAGTCAACACTCACCGAAGGCTTGTGTAGGGAGCGGTGCTATGGAGGGTGCGAGGAAACGGTATAATAGACAGAAAACAAGGAAAGGAGTCCAATGTTTACACTGACGGGACTCTCTCTCTCTCTCTCTCTCCCTCTCAGTATTGCCATATCCCAGTGTCCTCAGCAACCAATAAACATGATTTATTGCGTTTAACAATTCATGTATATCTCTCATTATCGTAATTTTAACACGCTTCCACGAGTCTCAACGAATAAAAAGGTATAACTATGTACAGAAAAAAGCTTAGTTATGTACGAGTAGTGTGTACGATAACTTTTCATGCGGCACGACGGACATTCAGTGCGCAGAAGCAATATACGTAACAGAAGAGCCATAGCTTAGGATACTTTGGCCAACTTCATCACAGGCGCCATGCTGTTACAAAAAGAGCAACGCGAAATTCAAACTGTTGATATTATAGTGGTTTTTGTGCCCTAGGTATGGTCACAGCCCACAGGCCCCTATACCCATCTGCTAAATGGTCAGAACAAAAAATGAGACTTTTCTGTTGCATTTCTGGAGGACTAAGGATTTGTATCTTTATGTTGAATATAATTTTTGGTAGGATACTGAGAATTTATCTTGTAATTCTTAGTCCATTAATTGCTTATATATAGGTGATAAAACAGTAGGAAAATGCACCCAGAAATGTCAACTTTTCAAAATCCCGAACTCCCAAGTTGATTTGGTTTGCTTCGCTCGCCATTTACCCCATTTCCTGTTACTACAAAGGTTCAGATTTAGCGGAAAAAGGCCCCCTTTTACAACTCTGGATACGGTTTTGGGTCAGGATCTCGGGAAAGAACATAAAACACACACATACACACACAAAAAAAAAAAAAAAAACTATCGTATCAGCATCAATTAGAATTCCACGCGGGTCTTTAGGTAAAGTATGGCGACTGTGATGAAGTCGACCAAACTCTCCTATTTAGAGTATGGCTCGGCGTAACAGCAAGTGATACATGGCTGGCTGCACGCGATTGACATGGGACGTAATCAAATGTTCTAATGAGGCTGCATCCATCCCGCCCCCGCCGCCAGCACCATGATGAGGGAATGTTAATCTGTCCCTTCACGTTGCGGCGATGACGAGCCACTGACCGCTGAAGGGAATGAATGACGGAACAACGCATGCCATTATGAAACACCGATCACGCCAGCATTGCTCACTCATACCGTGCGGCCGAACAGTGAGACATCCGACGCGTGTTATCATAATTTCCTCATCGTATTATTCACATTACACGCGTTTGACATTGTTCCCTAATCTCACAGTGCTCATGAAAGGTTTGTATTGCCATTAATTGCTCCATAAAGACTGATAGCATAACAGATTGGCATGGGTGAGTCCTTCCCCTACACAACAGAAATTATAGCAAAATCATTCGGGGGAAATTATATTATGATTGTACAAGGTTGCTAATCCATTAATGGCAGTTTTTATAATCAGCTCATATGTATTTATATATATTTTTATTTTATTTTATTTTATTTATTTTTTATCAACATAACCACCATTATTATTAAATATTGTTTATTATTTCGCATTTATAATTCTCAATATAGCCATTTTGATTATAATTCTAACAATGAATAACAAATGTAACCTCCTCCTACTCCTTCACCCTCCATCATCATCACCGCCACCATCACCATTATCATCACCACCTTCGTCATCACAATCACCATCTTTGCAGCCACTAAAATATCACCATCATCACCATTAGCATTATCGCCACCACAATTACCATCTATATAATCACTAAAATATCACCATCATCATCACAATCACCATCATTACAGCTACTAAAATATCAACACCATCATCATCATCACCACCATCATCCCAATCACCATTATTGCAGCTGTTAAAATATCAACACCATCACCATCATCACCACCATCACCACAATCACCATCATTGCAGCTACTAAAATATCAACACCATCACCATCATCACCATCATTGTAGCTACTAAGATATCAACACCATCACCATCATCACCATCACCACTATCATCACAATCACCATTATTGCAGCTGTTAAAATATCAACACCATCACCATCATCACCATCACCACCATCATCACAATCACCCTCTTAACCACTAAAGTAATCTCTCATGGGGCAGAATTAAGTCCCCTTTGGAAAGTTACATTAAAATACTTTCTAAACATTTTCTTAGCTCTTGCATTTTCAGTTTATTTTTCCCATAGGAGCAGTTTGTCGTGGGTATATCTTTTTACTTTTTGTTCAACCCTTGGTCAGTCTGTCTTTTATTTATTTTATTTTTTTACATCAAAGGACACGGCTCAAGGGCAACAAAGAGTACAAAAAAAAAAAAGCCTGCTACTCACCGCTCCCATAGTAGAAAACAGTAAAGAGTAGCCAAAAGAAAGGTCAATTTCGGTTGGAGAGGTGGTGGTCTGTCTCTGTCTCCTGTGCCGCAAACAATTCTAGCATTCTTTTTAATCATTTATTTTCTCTCTCTCTCTACTCTGGCATTTTCTGTTGTCTTTTTTCATAGCAGTTTGTTGCGGGAATTTCTATTTTATTTAGTGTCTGTCTCCTCTCCCGTAAACAATTCAATCAGGTGGACACAGGGGCTGCAGGTGGCCTCACAACAGAGGACGGGTGAGATGCTGGTTGTTGTTGTTGTTGTTGTTGTTGTTGTTGTTAGAGGTGGTGGTGGTGGTGGTGGCTGCGACGTGAACTATGATTGACGGAAAGCTGGAGGATGAAGATGAGGGGAAGGAGGTGGATGAGAAGGAGGAGAACTAAGAGGAGGACGAGGACGGTGAGGTCAACAACGAGGAGGAGGAGGAGGAGGAGGAGTAATAAACCACACACACACACACACACACACACACACACACACACATACAAATCCATGCCCCGTAGACATCTCATAAGGATCACAAGAGCCCGGAGTCTGCTCGTGTCGCCTTGCTCAGCCTGATAAAGCACGGGGCGACATGAGGTGAGCACACACATCAGATTACAGACACACGAGGAGGCCCTTCAGGAGGCGGCGGTACTCCCTTAATGAAGCACTCAAACTGGAGGAGGTTGTGTAAGGGTTTTCACGACAGATCTTAATGAGCACAAACGCGCCAGAAAGAAACATAACAAATATACCAGATACCAAATACGAATGGATATAAAAAAAGAGGAAAACAAAAGAATACCAAATAAATGTTTTCACGACAGATCTTAATGAGCACAAACGCGGCAGAAAGAAACATAACAAATATACCAGATACCAACTATGAATGGATGTAAAAAAAAAAGAGGAAAATAAATGAATACTAAATATATGTATAGAAAACACGCCAAATATATTGTTTAACTCTAAAAAAGGATTATACTGTGTAGTTTTGCGTTGATTCATTTAGCAAAAATTATAAAAAAAGTATAAATAAACCGATAAATAAATAAAAACAATAACAAACGCGCCTTAAAGGAGAAATATTGTTCTTCAGTGATGTTTCAAATGCATTAAATTCCTTCTTCCTGTCAGTATTTCATCACACACACACACACACACACACACACACACACACACACACACACACACACACACACACACACACCAGCTCCACATCCCCCACACACGCACACACTTCCCACGAGGCTTCTCACTTCTTGCACGTCGAGTTAGGTGGGGTCTGAGAGGGGCTGAGGGAAGGACTGAAGAAGAGGAGGAGGAAGAGCAGGAGAGAAAGGGGCTAAGAAAGAGAGGGACTGAGGGCTATCGAAGGAAGGCGATATAGTTAGGAAAGTCTCTAAGGGTGATAGGGAAGGGACTGGATGGGGAGGCGTAGGGCAGGGTTGAAGGGAGGAGCGGATGAAGAGCAGAGACCGAGACTGAAGGGGGGCGGTGAAGGGAACTAGGTGAAGGGTGCGATTCGGGAGAGAGAGAGAGAGAGAGAGAGAGAGAGAGAGAGAGAGAGAGAGAGAGAGAGAGAGAGAGCACTATGCGGCTACACGTTCCGGCTATTCTTCGTCACACTAATAATATGTAATTCTGAAGCTTTGTACAACGTTCTCTTGCGGTAGGAAAGGGGGGGAAGGGGAGAAGGGGCGTGTAGGAGAAGCAGGAGGTAGTGAAGGGGAGATAAGGGTAGGGAAGTAAGAGGGGTTAAGGGTTGGTGAAGAGGAGGGAGGAGAGTGTAGTGAAGAGGGGAGAAGGGAAGGGTAAGGGACTAAGGGTGATGGTGAGGGGAGAAGGGGGAGCAAAAGGGGTTGTATGGTGAACTTGCTAACCACAGGAGGAGGAGGAGGGTGGAAGGAAAGTTTGGAAGGGGAAAATCCGAGGGGAGATGACAAAGGTATGGGAGGGGAGGGATGGGGAGAGAGGAGAGAGTTTGAAAGTTGAGAGACGAGACTAAAGGGAGAGGTGGCGTAGGGAGGGAGAGAGAGAGAGAGGGAGTTAAGAGAGAGAGACATGGAGGGGAAAGGAGAGAGGGAGAAAGTAAGAACGGAGGAAAGATGGTTAACTCAAGATTGAAGGAGAGAGAATACATAGATAAAAAGATAGATAGATAGATAACGAGAGAGTGAGAGGAAGTATATACAAAAGTAGTAGAGAAAAAATAAATATGAGAAGGAAGAAACTGAAAAAGAGAAGGAGGAGGAGGAGGACGCGGAGGAGGAGGAAAGAAGGAAACGGACACATAAGAAAGAGGAGGAACAAGGCTGAGAGGAGGTAAAGGAAGAGAAAACGAAGAAGAGGAAGAGCCAGAGAGAGGCAGGAAGGATGTAAGATGAATGAAAGAGACGAGAAATATCAAGAACAAGATATCTGAAGACACGAGAGAATGGAGGAGGAAGGAGGAGGGCGATAAAAACTGGAGAGAAATGAAGGAGTCAGGGAGAGAAAGGAGGAGGAGGAGAAGGAAGGAAGAAGATGCTGGGGAGGATATCTGTGGTGACAATAGAGAGGTGGAAGATTGTCAAGGAAGAAGAAAGAAAGAGGAGGAAGGAGGATAAGAAGATGGGGGTGGTGGGGGGGAAGGGAGGGAGGAAGACCAGTGACCTCGCTAGCTAACAACCCAATTATAGAAGATGAAGCATATAAAACAAAAAAAACCTATGGATGATTGAATGACTGGCTGACTGTATGCTTTGGCCGTATTACTAAACATTTCTCCAAAGTTCACCTATTTGACAAGGCTTTCCTAGGAGTTTGGGGCATTTCCAGAAGTAGTTTTATGCCCCTGGTGGTAGTCTGACCCTTCTTCTGTACCGTGAACCTAATGAACCACTCAATAGAGCCTGATTGATCCCCTCTTTGACCTTTAGAAATAGTTGATGTGAGAAGCCAAAGTGTCTTATAGTGCCGACCTATATCCCTTTAGACACTCTTGGATCCCTGTCTTCATAATAAACCTTAAAGAAAACGGGAAAACGGTCTACTAGGCGGAAACTAAGGTAAACATATTCAGGGTACCTACCACGCACCCTCACCCTGGAATCGTTACTATTTACTTCCCGCCAGATTTTTGACCTCCACTGTATATGCTTCCAGGTGCGGACACGCCATGATGCAAACTCGACCTTCGCCTCATACTAGTTCGCCTCATTTGATCTCCTCTTCATGCCTCACACCTACTCTCCCAATACTACCTCGGCACATGATCTCGCCCTTCATAGAAACTGCGCCTAATGGAATGTAAGAGGAAGACAAAGAAGTGAAGAAGTGAAGGAGAAGAAGAAGAAGAAGAAGAAGAAGAAGGAGAAAGAAGAAAAAGATAAAGAAAAAGAAGAAGAAGAAGAAGAAGAAGAAGAAGAAGAAGAAGCATGGAAAGAGAAAGAAGAGAAGATGTCAAGTAATGGAATGTGAGAGGAAGAGGAAGAAGAAGAAGCAGAAGAAAAAGAAGAGAACGAAGGGAAGAGGTAGAGGAGATGGCAAGAATTCAAGAGGAAGAGGAAGACGGAGGTAACTGGAAGGCTTTACGCGGTAGTGTGCTAACAGAACCATCACTGTAGGCTAATAAGGTCAGATCTGGCGCAAACTCAACCACTAGAAACAAGAGACAATCGCTATGGCAACCGTACACTAAACTAAACCAGAAACTGACCCAGAAGCCCTGCCACCTCTTCCAAAGTCATGGGAGCTGATTGGTTGTATGAACGGCCAGGGTTAGGAGTCACTGTTCAGCTCTCAGAGGCTTCCTGTTGTAGCGGCCAAGTCTGTTCCTGAGATCTGCGCTAACAGGAGACAGGAACAGGAGGCGAGGGAAAGAGTAGAGAGAATTTAGAGTAGGAGGAGGAAGAGGAGGAGGTGGTGGAGGTGGTGGGAGTCAGGATAAGAAAGAGGAAGTGAGGAAGAAGATTTTTAAAGAGGAGAATGAAGAAGTGTAGATAAAAAGATTGTGCGAGGAAAAAGTGAAATGAAGTGGACGAGGAGGGAGAAAAGTGGAAAAAGTTGAGGGGCGAAGCTTACATTGGTTGGGAGGGGCGGGGCTTCTGTAACAGGCTTATGTTTGGTGACTATACAACCAAGTAAAGAAACTGAACGGAATGAGCAGCATAAAACATCCAAGACTCATGCATACCCTCCTGTCACTTACAAAATCTACTGTTTCTTGCGTACGTTAAACTTGCAACTAAGCTTGACTCCTCCCAACACAAGCCTAATAATACTCACAGTCCTTCACTCTTCCTGGGACACATATATAGGCCGGTGGACACGTAACCTTGAGATCAGAACCCTTAACAAGCCTACACTATACATTTGGATACTGCTACTGTCACCCAATTTACATTCTAACAAACCCTTTTCTCTCTCTTATTACTCGATATACGAAAACCTGATGCTGATGGAGGCGGTGGCAAGGGAAAGTATAAGGTCAGTGAGAGGTATGGAGTGTAGGGAGACAGGTACGGAAGTGTTGGGTGTATGAGGGAGCGGTGGGGAGGGAATGTGCATGGAGGTGAAGGGGGTTAAGGGTTCCTGTGGGCGTGATGGGGCTAGGGGGTGTATGCAGGGGGAGAGATGCGGTCTGTATGAAGTGTGCATGGAGGTGAAGGGGGGTTAAGGGTTCCTGTGGGCGTGATGGGGCTAAGGGATGTATGGGGGGGGAGAGATGCGGTCTGTATGAAGTGTGCATGGAGGTGAAGGGGGGTTAAGGGTTCCTGTGGGCGTGGTGGGGCTAGGGGGTATATGGAAGGGGAGAGATGCGGTCTGTATGAATGGGTGAGTGTGAGCTGTGAGGCGGAGTATGAAGCAGCAAATAGGGACGAAAACTGCTTTATATATCTCGACTTTAGTAAGGCAATGGGATAGTGGGTAGCGTTTTGAGGTGGATGAAGGAGTGAGTTAGAGCCAGGATGCAGAGTTCAAGGAAACGGTGCAAAATCAGATTGGGCGTGTGGCATCCCAATGACTTAAGCTAATTTGCTGATGACACAAAAGTAGTATGATTGTTATATAAGACATCGATGCGGAGGTATTACAGGTGGAATCAGACGGTCTATACGCGACAGCTTATGTATGGCTGATGCAGTTTAGCATCGACAAATACAGCGTCCCAAGTGTGTGGAAAAAAATATCCCTCGAAGTGACTGCACGCAAGACTGCAGTTCTTAATCCGTCCAGTTACGAAAGTGTTTGGATGTGTGTGTGAACTCTGACCTCCGACCCAGGAATCACTGCATTACTGACAGGAACCGCGCTGACAGTCTAGTTTTAGTTCAAGAAGCGTTACTAACCAGAGCACAGAAGATATTCTTAAATTGTATCTGGTACGGGTTAGGCTCCGTCTTGATTATGGTGTTCAGTTTCGGTGTCCCTGTTACAGAAGGGACATGGATTTCCTCGAAGCAGTACAGAGAAGAATGATCAAAATTATCCAAGGATTCAGATACATACCGTAGAGAAAGACTAAAAAAAATGTAAACTTATATTTATGGAATGACGTGGACTGCGAGGGGATTTAATTGAAGCTTTTAAACACATTAAGGGCACTATAGTCTGTTCACTTAAGTCCGACCCAAGCTGACAACATAAACCTGAGCGTGTTTGCAAGCTGAGTGCTGATTGGGTACTGCTATGGCTTCCAAGTTTTCTTTAACTTCTGTTTGTGTTCATCTCACGCAGCACTTTCTGCTAATCTGCAATGTGCTTACGAACACGCTCGGGTTTATGGTGTCAGCTTGGGTCAGATTTAAGTGAACAGAGTATAGTTAGAGCGATTTAGAAAAGTACTCCAACTGAAAATAGATGTTAGGACACACACACACACCAATGGGCGGATGAATTGAGGTTCAGGATGGAGAAAAGTAAAAGCTGGTTGACCAATACAACAAGCAGGTGAGTGTAACAAATTAATCAGACATATAATGAATGCAGACACGATTGAAGGTTTTGAATGAAGGTCAGATTAATTTGTAGATGGGAAGGAGCCTTAGTAAATAACATTCCCAGGAGTTACCACGTATTGGCCCTCAGACCTATTGTAATCACCTTAGATCCTTGTATATCCTTGTGCAACATCGATCATACTTGGGTTGGGGCAAAAGAGTGTAAAGATCCCTGTGGGG
The DNA here is from genome assembly GCF_024679095.1 of Eriocheir sinensis. NCBI lineage: Eukaryota > Metazoa > Arthropoda > Malacostraca > Decapoda > Varunidae > Eriocheir > Eriocheir sinensis. The sequence goes on from NC_066547.1 coordinate 11,888,491, forward strand.
GTGATGTGGAGGGGCAGAAAGACGTGTGAGGGATGTGAGGAGACCATGACGGGGGGGGGGAGGTGCAGAGCGACATGGGAGGGCTGTGTGTGAAGGGAAGTGTGAGGGGGGGATCGGAGATATGTGGGGGATGTGAAGGCTTCAAGATTCCTGTGGGGATGATGGGGAGGGTGGGACGGGCAGGGGAGCTGTGAGGAGACAAAAAGGGGAGTACTAAGAGACCTGGGAGGGCTGTCATGGGGGAGATGAGACATGTGTGGGGAGATATGAAGCCTTTAAGATTCCTGTGGGGATGACGGGGAGAGTGGGAGGGGCAGGGGAGCTGTGAGGAGACAAAAAAGGGGAGTACTAAGAGACCTGGGAGGGCTGTCAAGGGGGAGATGAGGCATGTGTGGGGAGATATGAAGCCTTTAAGATTCCTGTAGGGATGATGGGGAGAGTGGGAGAGGCAGGGGAGCTGTGAGGAGACAAAAAAGGGGAGTACTAAGAGACCTTGGAGGGCTGTCAAGGGGAGATGAGACATGTGTGGGGGGATGAGGAGACATTAAGATTCCTGTGGGGGTGATGTGAGGACGGGGAGAATTGGGGTGTGCAGGAGGCTTTACAGAGGCGTGGGTGGGCTGACGGAGGGGCGCGAGGGGGCTCCTACGAGATGGGCAGCGGGCGGGCGGCGGCAGCGGTGGCCAGCAGGCGGGGCAGCAGCAGGGACAGCACCAGCAGGAGGGTCGGGGGGCCGTTCAGCACAGTGGCTCCACCTGGAAGAGGGTAAGGGTGAGAGAATGAAGGGGAAAAGAAGATGGGGACTTTTTTTCGTGTCCTAATTTACTCCCTACTGTCTTACCTTTTAGCTTTTTTTTTTTCCTTTCCCTTTTTCCTTTTTCCTTGCTTTATTTCTTTTTTTCGTGTCCTTATTTATTCCCTACTGTTTTACCTTTTAGCTTTTTTTTTCCTTTCCCTTTTCCCTTTTTTCCTTGCTTTATTTTTTTTTCGTGTCCTTCTCTCTTACCTACTATTTTATCATTTATTTTTTTTCCTTTCCCTTATTCCTATTTTCTGCTCGTTTCTCTCTTATGACCTATTAGCTTATTTCTTCCTTTCCCTTTTTCCTTTTTTCCTTGCTTTATTTCTTGTTATTATTTCTATTTCCTGTTCGTTTCTCACCTAAGACCTTTAGCCTATTTCTTCCTTTCCCTTTTTCCTCTTTTCCTTGCTTTCTCTCTTGTTCTTATTCCTATTTCCTGTTCGTTTCTCACCTATGACCAATCAGCTTATTTTTTTTCCTTTCCTGTATCTATTTATTGTTGTATTTCTTATTATTTTTTTTTCCTATTTCCTGCTTGCTTCTAAATCCCCTTTCCTCTTTTTTACTACAACTCATTTCCTTTTACCTTTTTTTCATTTTTTCATTTCCTGCGTCTTATTTTTTTGCTCTAATTCTTCTTTGTATTTCTATTTTCTGTTTGTGTCTCAGTATTTTTCCTCCTTCTTTTATTACAGCTCTTTACATATTACCTGCTGGCATGTTTTTCCTCCTGCACCTTTTTTCTTTTTTTATTTCTCATTATTATTCCTTTTTCCAGTTTGCTTCCCCATCCCTTTTTCCATTCTTTTTACTTTCGCTCATTTTTACCCGCTATTTTTCCTCTCATATTTTTGTCGTTTTCTGGTTATGATATTTTGTTTTATTCGTTTTAGTTCCCGCTGTCACTTCTTACTCCAAACTATTTTTGTTCTCTCTTCCCGGAAAACTTTTGCCATATTTTTCCTGCTGTCATTTCCATTTACCCGACTTTTTACGACCATCAATATCTTTTTCCTCTTTGTTCTCATAATTCTTTCCTTCCCTCCCCTTCTCTCTCTCTCTCTCTCTCTCTCTCTCCAACTTCACTACCCCCTCCTCTTCCTTTCTCACATTTTACTTTTCTGCTCCGTCGTTTCTCCCTCCTCCTCCTCCTCCTCCTCCTCCTCCTCCTCCTCCTCCTCCCTTCCCTTCCCCTCTCGCCCAAAAGACTTCGACCCCAGGACAGACAAATCGTTCCTCTCAGCCTGACATCACGTCCACCCGAGCCCCGGAGTGTGTTCAGATTAACTTGACGAACAGGCTCCTCCCCCATAACCCTTTCTCTAATGCATGCGATTGGTGGACTGGATTAAGGACCCTCCCCCTCCACCCCTATTCTGATGATTGTGGTTGGTGGAGTCTATAGATAGGTCCCTCCCCCTCCACCCCTTCCTTGATGTACGATCGGGTGACTTTATAAATATGGTCAACCTTCACCTTTCCTTATTTTCTCTTGATTGGTTGACTATAAAGAAGCTTCTCTCCCTTGACTCTCTGATGGTAGTGATTAGTTAAACGGGCAAAGAAACCTCATCTCCTCTTCCCTTTGTCTAATTGATGTCATTAGTTGAAAGGGTAAGGAAGCCCCACCTCCTCTACTCTTTATCTAATTAATGTGATTGTTTAACTGTTATGGGGATGCACTCACCGCCCCTCTAATGTGTTCTAAGTGGTAGTATTTACACTTAGGACAGTCCCCCGCCCTCTGCTTTCCTTCTCCTGATCCTTGTTACTGAATGGCTTGCGGGATGTACTACTGCACGACTTTCCTTCCTTCTGTACTGAATGCATGATACTGGTGATCGCTTAGAGAACTTAATTAATTGGGGAAAGAAAGCGAGACATGTCCATAGAATTTGGCGGCTGTGAACTGCATTATCTTAAGAAAAAAAAAAAATCGCATCGAGAACACTTAATTGTGGAAAGAAATCGAGGCATGTCCGTAGAATTTAGAGGCTGTGAACTGTATTATCTTAAGAAAAAAAAACCGCCCACGTCGAGAACACCTAATTGTTGAAAGAAAGCGAGACATGTCCGTAAAATTTAGAGGCTGTGAACTGCATTATCTTAAGAAAAAAAACAAAAACAAAAAACATCGAGACCACTTAATTGTTGAAAGAAAGCGAGATATGTCCGTAGAGTTACTGTAGGTGACCTGCCTGATCAATATATTTACATGTAGTAGTTTTTAAGAAACTAATTCGCTAACATTGTACTACCTATCAGGAATAATTATGTACAGCTATTTATGATTTGATAAAAGATAAACGTTTTACATATCTTATTAAAGGATGGATTTTTTGCTTATTTTAGGTGACAGTGCAAACAAAGAAAAAACTTCCTTGTTATGAGTGCTGAAGCATAACGTTCCAGAAAAGTGTTAAAAAATCTGCGGAAAACAAAAAGATCGAAAAACTTCAGATATCTGCAGCATTACGGACGACATAAACACATACACGTTCCTTAACACTACAAATAAATCACACAAACAAAACTTTTCAACGTGACTGACGGGCACCAACAAACTTACAACCAAAAAAAGCAAATCCCATCATGAGCATGACTGACAGACACAAAAAATTACATGACTGGTATATACAAGCCAGCGAACAACATATTCTTTTGTAAACATGACTGACAATTAAAACAAACAAACACACAAAAACAGATAATGATACCCTGTTCACATTATCTTCGCACGTAAGCCTCATCTTCCTCCTTATTAACATCAACAATAACATAGCAAGCCACGCCCCTTCTCTGACTCAACACGTGATTGGCGGATGGCGGGAAGGGTGAAATCTTAGTGGTGGCTGCCGGGTTAGTGTGGGCGGGGCTTACTACCGATGCTAACGTGAACAGGGTATAAAGACAAGCGTTGCTAGACTCACCGTACTGTCCCAATGCACTGCGCTCTGAGGGAGGGAGACGGAGAGGAGGAGAGGAGGGAAAACAAACAGTATTACGTGTACATTGACAGAGAAACAGACACAAAGGAATGATTTCACACTAGAATTTATATTTAGACATATTTCTACTTATTGTTGTTATCATTTTTATCATCATCGTACATTTACACAGAAACAAAGATAAAGGATTGATTTCACACTAGAATTTATAATTAATCATATTTCTACTTATTGTTGTTATCATTGTTATCGTCATTATCGTACATTTACAGAGAAACAAAGAAAAAGGACTGATTTCATATTAGACTATACAGTTAAACATATTTCTATTTATTATTACTACCACTGTTTTCATTCTTATTGTTTATTGCTGTCATTGTTATTATCATTGTTTTTGGTATGAGTATTATTATCGTTATTATTGTTACTATTATCCGCCAAACCTTTGAATATTAGAAAGGAAGAAATAGAAAATTATTAAAGTGTAGGAACCAGACGGACTCGATAACTTTCTTGAGCTTATGAGAATCTATTACATTATAACTTTTCACTCAATAACTTCACCGTCTTAAGCTTTCCTGATTTATTTTTTCATGAGATTCATTTTTTGACTGGGTGAGGCGAGGCTGCCGAGGGACACGTCATCGCCTGAGCAAGCCTGTGATTGGTGGAGAGACTCGCCGCGACAGCCAATCAGATGAGGCCTTGCATGACATCAAGGTGGACGTAGGAAAACAATAGAAGTTCAGAGGATTTAGCGAGACAATAAGACGAAATTGAAAGAGATAGATAGATAGATAGATAGATAGATAGATAGATAGATAAACAGAGAGAGAGAGAGAGAGAGAGAGAGAGAGAGAGAGAGAGAGAGAGAGAGAGAGAGAGAGAGAGAGAGAGAGAGAGAGAGAGAGAGAGAGAAAACATTTATACCTAAGTAAACACAAAACTTGACACACACACACACACACACACACACACACACACACACACAGGTACACACACATGAAAACAAACACAAACAAACAAACAAGGACGGACAGCGACACACACAGAGAAAGACACACAAAGGAGGAAAAGAAAAGAAATATACAAAATAGAACGAGACATTAAAGTGACAAAAAAAAAAACAGAATAAAAACAAACAGAATAACGAGAAGAGACATTGAGAAACAGACACACAGAGAGAGACGAGGACACAAAAAACTAAGCTCGAGACAGACAAACAGACAGATAAATAGACACAGACAGAAAGAGAAAACAAAAGGAAAGACAGGAATAAAGATAGAGACAAGAAGATAAAGCTGCCCAAAGAAACGGAATAAAAAAAGAAACAGAGGAAGAGACATAATCCACAGAAAAAAATATATCATAAGAAACCGTGAGAGACCAAGAGATAGCGAGACAGAGACCAATCCTGAAGAAACAAAGAGAGGCAGAGGGAGACAGGGAAAACCACGTACAAAAATCACCAAAAAAAAAAGAAAAAAAAAACACTATACCATACGAGATCAAGAGACAGTGACAGCGAGATAGAGACCAACCCTGAAGAGACAAAGAGAGACAGAGGGAAACAGAGAAAACCAGGTAGAAAGATCATCTAAAGAAAAAGAAAAAAAACAACCCCACTGCCATACGAGATAAAGAGACCGTGACAGCTCTGAGGAAATAGAGAGAGACAGGGAACCAGATACACAGAAATCAACAGGAAAAAAGAAAAAAATAAGAAATAGGAAAAAAAGAAAGATAAAAAGAAACTATAGCGTGAGAGATAGGGAGACCGAGATGATGAGACGGAGGGAGACGGAGAACCAGGTATGAAGATAAATACCAAAACAAACAAACAAACAAACAAACAAAAAAAACTACCACCGTGAGATACTAGAAGACCGAGACAGAGACCGAAACCAACCATGAACAACAACAACAACGAAAAAAAACAAAACACCACGAGAAACCAAAAAAACACGAGACCAAGAGTTCGAGACCCACCCAGACTCACTCACTCACCGGGCATGTAGATAATCTCTCGGTGGATTCTGTACTCGGTCTCGGGGATGTGGAGGACGCACTCGAACAGGGTCTCGTGGTGGAGGGACGAGTCTTCCACCATGGCCTCCAAGTACACGCTGTAGCCCTCCTCCCCTTCCACCGCCTCCACCTCCGCCGGCACGTTGGTCCTGCGGTGGAGAGAGAGAGAGAGAGGTGGAGGGGGAGTGTGTTGGGAGGGGTTTGTGGAGAGGGGTAGGTATGGAAGGGGAAAGGGTGGAGGATGTGGAGTGGATGAAGCAGAGGTGGATGATAGTGGATGGGGTTGAGAGTGAGAGGAAAGGGATGGTGAGACACAGATAGATAGATAGATAGATATGTTGATTGATAGATAGATAGATAGATAGATAGATAGATAGATAGACAGCACAGGTGGAGAAGTGTGGTGAGAGAGAGAGAGAGAGAGAGAGAGAGAGAGAGAGAGAGAGAGAGAGAGAGAGAGAGAGAGAGAGAGAGAGAGAGAGAGAGAGAGAGAGAGAGAGAGAGAGAGAGAGAGAGAGAGAGAGAGAGAGAGAGAGAGAGAGAGAGAGAGAGAGAGAGAGAGAGAGAGAGAGAGAGAGAGAGAGAGAGAGAGAGAGAGAGAGAGAGAGAGAGAGAGAGAGAGAGAGAGAGACCGGAAAAGTAATATGAAGTAGGGTGAAGATGACAGGGAAGATAGAAAGATAATTGCAGTAAGGAGAAACGCGGAGATATACGGAGGAGCAAAATTAATAAGAAGAGACAGGCTTGGTAAAAGAAGGTCGGTGGAGAAGGAAGGAAAGGGAAGAGGAAGGGAGCGGGAGGGGGAGCAGACAGGTGGAAAATATTGGAACCAGGTACACAGGGAGGCAGGTAACAAGGACCGAATAGAGTGAGATAGACAGGTACGAGGAGCGAGGTAGACAGGAGGGAAAGACATATCAGGAGAAAAAGTGACAGAAGGAAAAAAACATGTCGGGGGAGGGAGAAATCAACGGAGCAGAAAGAGCAAGAGGAAGGGAAAGAAAACAGCAGGAGAAAACAATGAAGAAAAGAACGGAAAGGAGAGAAAGACAAAGAGATAGATAAATAGGTATAGATAGATAGATATGTAAGTAGATAGTGATAGTTAGATATAAAGAAAACAGTATCTAAAAACAGGTAACTTGAACACACAGAAAAAATGCAACTCCTAAAAATAAAAAATAAAAAAAGTGGAGAGGCGATAAGAAAAAGGGAAGACAACAAAAAAGTGAAGAAAAAGGGAAGACAAGAAAAAGAAGAAAAAGGGAAGACGATTAAAAAAGAAGAAAAAGGGAAGAGGAAAAAGGGAAAACAAGAAAAAAAGTGAAGAAAAGGGGAAGAAAAAGGGAAGACAGAAAAAAGAAAAAGGGAAGACAAGAAAAAAGAAGAACAAGGGAAGACGAGAAAAAAAGAAAAAGGGAATGAGGAAAAAGGGAAGACGAGAAAAAAGAAGAACAAGGGAAGACGAGAAAAAAAGAAAAAGGGAAGAGGAAAAAGGGAAGACGAGAAAAAAGAAGAACAAGGGAAGACGAGAAAAAAAGAAAAAGGGAAGAGGAAAAAGGAAAGACGAGAAAAAAGAAGAAAAAGGGAAAAAAGGAAAGACAGAAAAAAAGCAAAAGGGAAGAGAGAGAAGAGAGGGAAGACGAGAAAAAAGAAGAAAAGTGAAGAGAAAGGGAAGAAAAATGGAAGAAAAAGAGAAGACGAGAAAAAAGAATAAAAAGAGAAGAAAATGGGAAGGCAACAAAAAAAAAAAGTGAAAAAATGAAGAGACGAAAAGAAGAAGGGAAGACGAGGAAAAAGAAGACCGGTAATTACAGGTGTAAAGAACAGGTGGGACGGAGATGAAGTGAGGAGGAAGACAGGTGAGGGAGATTCAGGAGGCGCGGAGACACACCTGAGATCAATAGCGACAGTTAGCACCCAAGACCTGCCGTCCACCCCCTGCGGCGGCGGCGGCGGAGGAGGAGGAGGAGGAGGAGAAGTGGAGAAGGTGGAAAAAGGAAAAGTGGAGGAGAAGGTGGTCTTGGAATGTGTGTGTGTGTGTGTGTGTGTGTGTGTGTGTGTGTGTGTGTGTGTGTGTGTTTAATAGGTAAATAGACGGATTGATAGATAGATAGATAGTTAGTTAGATAGATAGATATAGATTGATTGATTGTTTGATAGATTGATAAAGAAAGATAGATAGACAGACAGACAGAAAGACAGACAGACAGACAGACAGACAGAGGGGGGGGAGGCTGCACATGGAACAGACTGACGTATTGAGTGACTCCCTGACAATATACTCACTCACACACTCACGAACTCACGCACACACTCCATCACGCGAGAATGAAAGAGAGAGAGAGAGAGAGAGAGAGAGGGACAATGAATCTGACAACCAAAGACAGCATCACCCGAGATAGAGATCAAAGGTAAAACTGACTACCTGGCTGACTGACTATTAATTAACTAACTGCCTAATAAACCCAATAACTGACTGACTGGTTGGATATTAAACCGTGTGCTTGACTGAACAACTCCCTCACTGACTGACTGAAAGACTGATAAACTGATGAGACGATGGAATGATTAGATTGTGCATAATACCTGAGAGAGAGGAGATAGGAGAGGAAGAGAGATAAGAAGAGGGAGAGGGAGAAGGAATAGAATTAAGGAGAGGGATAGAGATAGGAAGAGGGAGAGGGAGAAGAGGGATAAGGAGAGGGAGAGGGAGAGGGACAGGAAGAGGGAGAGGGAGAAGAAGGAGAGGGAGAAGAGGGATAAGGAGAGGGAGAGGGACAGGAAGAGGGAGAGGAAGTAAGAGATGGAGAAGGAGAAGAGGTATAAGGAGAGGGAAAGGGATAGGTAGAGGGAGAGAAAGTAGGAGATGAAGAAGGAGAAGAGTGATAAGGAGAGGGAAAGGGATAGGTAGAGGGAGAGAAAGTAGGAGATGGAGAAGGAGAAGAGGTATAAGGAGAGGGAAAGGGATAGGTAGAGGGAGAGAAAGTAGGAGATGAAGAAGGAGAAGAGTGATAAGGAGAGGGAAAGGGATAGGTAGGGAGAGAAAGTAGATGGAGAAGGAGAAGAGTGATAAGGAGAGGGAAAGGGATAGGTAGAGGGAGAGAAAGTAGGAGATGAAGAAGGAGAAGAGTGATAAGGAGAGGGAAAGGGATAGGTAGAGGGAGAGAAAGTAGGAGATGAAGAAGGAGAAGAGGTATAAGGAGAGGGAAAGGGATAGGTAGAGGGAGAGAAAGTAGGAGATGGAGAAGGAGAAGAGTGATAAGGAGAGGGAAAGGGATAGGTAGAGGGAGAGAAAGTAGGAGATGAAGAAGGAGAAGAGTGATAAGGAGAGGGAAAGGGATACGAAAAGGGAGAGAAAGTAGGAGATGGAGAAGGAGAAGAGGGATAAGGAGAGGGAAAGGGATAGGTAGAGGGAGAGAAAGTAGGAGATGAAGAAGGAGAAGAGTGATAAGGAGAGGGAAAGGGATAGGTAGAGGGAGAGAAAGTAGGAGATGAAGAAGGAGAAGAGGGATAAGGAGAGGATGAAGGAGGGACAAGGAGAGGGAGAGGGATGGAAAGAGGGAGAGGGAAATGGAGAAAGGGAAGGAAAGGGAGAGGGATAGAAAGAGTGAGAAGGAAAGGAAGAGGAAGAGGAAAAGGAGAGGATGAGAATCGAGCTAAGTGCCAGAAATACAACACACTCACTCCACTCATTAATCGCCACACACACTCTCAGTCTCACCAGTACCCGAGTTACCTGACTGGGAGGAGGTATAGTTAAAGGGCACTTACCTCTCTCACAAACTCACCCTCACCCACATCCACACAACCTCCCCCTTCCACCCCCCCCCCCACACACACACACAGCTTCCCATCGACCCACATACCCAGCCCCACACCCACACCTATAGAGCCACCCAAACCAACACTAACATCAACACCCACAGTCACATCAACACTAACATCAACACCCACAGTAGTCACACCACCACCAACATCAACACCCACGCCAACACTGACATCAACACCCACACCCAATCACACATACCCCTTTTCCCTTACACTACTCTCCCGTCACCCTTCCAATCCCACTCCCACACTCCCCCTTACCCCACACCCAAACCCACACCTCCCATTTCCTCCCAATCATACACATACTCCCCTTCCCTTTCTCCCTCCCACTCCCCCATTCCCCCCCACGCACATCCACACCCATACACACTTTCTAAGGTCTCCATAATCACACACACACACCTTTCCCTTACATTAACTCTCCCTTCTCCCTCCCACTCTCCTCCCCCTTACCTGCCGTGGTGGGTGCTGGTGCTGGAGAGCATGAGGGAGGGCTCCGGGAAGATGCCGTGCGCCTCACAGCTGATGTTGACTTGGCCGGGCACGGGGCGGCTGTAGGTCAGGTTCATGCTGGTGGCGGGAGCTGCGAGGAGACAGGTGAGTACAGGTGAGTGATATTGTTGTTATTGTTGTTGTTGTTGTTGTTAGTGATGGTAGTAGTGGTGGTGGTGATGGTGATGGTAGTAAAAAAAAAGAACACCAGAATACCACACCCACACTATATAGTCACCATACACTCATTCACACAACACCACTATCACCATCATCATCATCATCATCAAAACTCGCCGTAAATCCATCCAAACAACTTCACCATAACCACCACTACCATAAACCCATTCACACATCTTCACCATCACTTTCATCACCATCATCACTATTGCCACCATTACCATTACCACCATCAAAACACCCCATAAACCCGTTCAAACACCTTCATCATTCCCCTCATCACCATCAGGACACACCTCACGACTACCACCACCCTCATCATCATCACCATCACCACGATCGAAACTCACCATACGCCCATTTAAACAACTTCACCACTATCACTACCATCATCACCACCTACGTTATTACCAGTGCACACATCACCCCTACCACCATATTCACCATCACCACCATCAGGACACGTAACACACCTACCACCATCATCATCCTCACCACAATCAGAACACACAACACCTCTACCATTATCACCATCACTAGCATTAGATCACTCACCGTACACAATCATCTTCTTGGAGGTGAACTTCTCGTCGTGGAAGGAGGAGACGCGGCAGGTGAAGTACCCGGAGAGGTCAGTGGTCGGTCGCAGCAGCTCCAGGGCGCGGTGCCGGCTATACTTGTCCTTGGTGGCGGGGTAGTCCAGGTTCACGCGGCCCTGGGGAGGAGGGGGTAAAGAGTGTGAGGGGAAGGGAGAAGAGAAGAGGAGAATGAGGCTGGTGGTAGTGGTGAGGTGTGTCCTGATGGTGATGATAGGAATGATGAAGGTGTTTGAACGAGTTTATGGGGTGTTTTGATGGTGGTAATAGTGATGATTGTGAGAGGGGAAGAGAAAAAGAAAGGGGATGGTGTGTATGAGGGAAAGCGAGGAGGAAGATTGTGGAGGGGTGAGGGAAAAAATGAGGGGTTTGGAGGGTGTGGAAGGAAGGGAGAAGGAGGAAGATAATGTGCAGGAGGGAAAGGGAGATGGTGGAGGATTGTGAGTGTAATGAGGAAGGGAGAAGAATGGGATGTTATGGGATGTTGGTTATGAGGGAAGGGAGAAGGATGAGACGGTGGATGTGAGAAGGAAAGGAAGGAGGAAGTGGTGGGAGGGGGAGGAAGAGGGAGGGTCATGGGGCTGGCGAGCGTGAGAAAGAGAAAAGAAGGGAGTGGTGGGCGTGATGGGGAAGGAGAGGGAGAGATAAAAGGAGTGTGAGAGGAAGGAGGGAAAGAGGAGGAGGAGCATGGTGTGTGTGTGTGTGTGTGTGTGTGTGTGTGTGTGATATATTTGTATAGATTTCTGTTTCCATCCGGGAGTGAATGGTTTTTTTTTTCCAATTGTCTTTGATGTTTCTCAAAAAGTGTTTCCGTGTCTCTCAGGATCGATTTTAATATTTATCTGGGTCTGTCTGTCTGTCTGTCTGTCTGTCTATCTGTCTGTCGGTCGGTCGGTCTCTCTCTCTCTCTCTCTGCTTTCCCTCTCAAAAGAGTTCTGGTTTTATCTATTTCTTTTTTTCCATCCAGCCTCAAATTCTGGCCAACGCCCCTCCTCCTCCTCCTCCTCCTCCTCCTCCTCCTCCTCCTCCTCCATCTCTGCTCTTTTTCCAAATTTTCTGAATTCCTCCCTGCCTCTCTTATGCCTTGCCTTTCTTCTCCTTCTCTCCCCCACTCCGTCTTTTCTTCCTCCACTCCTCCATTCTTTTTATCTCACCTTATCTCTTCCCCCAGCCTTCCTCTCTCCCTCCTCATCTGCCTTCATCAATACCTCCCCCCCCCCCCTTCCCTTTCCTCCTCCCTTCCTCCCTTTGATCACCATCCCTTCCTTATCTTCCGAGAATTCACCCCTTACACCCCCTCCCTCTTTGTCCCCCAACTTTTAGCATCTTTCTTTTAATCCTTCTCTTCATTTACCTCCCTCCTTCCATTCCACTTTTTATCTTTTTCACACTTTCTCCCTTTTTATCCACTTCTGCCTCTATTCACTTCATTCCACCTCGTTTTTACACTTTCCTTCATTTATTTTTTTTCCTATATCCATTTCCTATATTTTTTTTCCACTTTCTTCCCCCTTCATCCACTTCTTTTTTCTCCCTCTCTCCTCTCCATTTTTTTCTCCACCTTATTTTTTACCCTCTTCTAAAATTGACTCCTCCCCTCTATCTCCCTTTCACGGTATATTCCACCATTTCTCTTCTTCTTTTACTTCATCTTTCTCTTTTTTCCTCTCCATCCATCCATCCACTTTTTTTTTTGCCTTTTTTCATGTAGCTCCCTTCCTTCTTCCCCCTTCCTATATTTTCTCTATCTTCTTCCTTTCCTTCACTTCCTTTCTCTCCTTTTATTCTCCTTACTTCCTTTCTCTCCTTCTCTTCTCTCTCTTTCTACATTATTTTTACTTTTCATTCCTTTATTTCTCTCCCTTTAACATCCTCTTCCATTTTCTGTTCCCCCTTTTTCTCCCTTTCTTTTAATTCCTCTTTCTTTCCTTCTAATCCCAGTCCATCTTTCTACCTTATTCTTACATTTCCCTTTATTTATCTTCTTCATTCCATTCCCTTCCTTTATCTTTTCCACTCTTCCTCCCCTTCCTTTCTTTCTTTCTCTTTCCTTTCTATTCCTCCAAGCTTTCCTTTTACCTTTTCTTTCATTCACTTCTCTTCCTCCCTCTTCTCTCCCTACATTTTTTTCTTCCTCTCCTTCCTTTCCTTCACTTCCTCTTCCTCTTCCTCTCCTCCTCATCCTTCTCTCCCCTGAAGTTAAAGGATGGGTTGTTTGTGATGGCAGGCCCTTCATTTTCCTTCCCATCTCCATCTTTTTCGAGTCCATCTTCTCCCTTCCTCTCTTACTTCATCCCATCTCTCTCTCTCTCTCTCTCCACACCTACCCATTACCTTGTCCTCCAATTTTCTTCCTTTCTAATTTCGTTGCCCTTTTTCTTCGTTCTGACCTCTTCTTCTTCCTCCTCTTCCTCCTCCTCCTTCTCCTCCTCTTCCTTTTCTTCCTCTCTTGTTTTTGTTCGTTCGTTCGTTCGCTCGTTCGCTCTTTCGTTCATCTGCTTTTTCATTTATTTCTTTATTTTTCTTCTTTTTCTTCTATTTCTTTTATACTTTTACTTTTCTTTGTAGTCGTATTTTTTTTCTTCTCCTTTCTTCTCTTTCTATTCCGTCATTACTTATTACTACTTCTCCTCCTCCTCTTCTTCTTCTTCTTCTTCTCCTTCATCTTCATCTTGTTCTTGTTCTTCTTCTTCTTAATTTTCTTCTTGTTCTTGTTCTTGTGCCTCTTCTTCTTCTTCTTCTTCTTCTTTTCCATCTTTCCTCTCCTCCTCCTCCATCCCTAAGCTCTCTACCTTATTTCTCTCTTCCACCTCTCTTCTCCCTTTCCATCCACTCTTCCGTTTCTCTGCAGTGGTTGGTGGGAAGGGGGGGGGGGTCGGAAGAGGGAGGGAAAAGGGGGGGGGGGGTTCTAATGCGGAAGGAAAATAAGTATCTCCAACCACCTCCATTTTTTTTCCTTCGTTGTTTTCTCCTTCTTCACTTCTATCATCTTCTTCTGTCACTTTCCACATCATTCATTTCCTTCATTTTCCTGTTCCTGTCTTCCTACTTCCATTCATTTTCCTATATTTCTTTTTTTTCTCTCTCCTCTCTCTCTCTCATTGTTCTTTTTCTTCTCATTCATACCACACACACATATCATCATCACTGTCTTCTTTTTCTTCTTTTCTTTATCGCCTTTATCGCTTGTCTTCCTATTACCATCCATTTTCCTATTTTTCTTTTTTTTCTCTCCCCTCTCTCTCTCATTTCTGTTTCTCTCCTCATTCATACCACACAGATCACTGTCTTCTTTTTCTTCTTTTCTTTATCGCCTCCTTCTTCCTTTCTTCTCGGTTTCTTCTTTTAATTATCTGATCTTCTTTTTACTCTTCTTTTTCTCCTCCTCCCTAATCTTCCCTTCCCTTTCAACAGTCCTTCACGCCTATTAACTCTCCCTTTCAATAACTCTATACACTCTTTTTTTCACCCCCGCTCTCCCATACTCTTTCCTATTCACCTCCAAACTACCCTAATCATATACCACGGTCGGCACTATAAAAAAAAATTCGCCCGTGCCACTAATAGATAGGAGCCAACCACCAGGCCCCTCAGGAGAGCCTTTCGATGCTTTGGAGAACGCCTAAAAATGTTTCCCTTTTCCCGTATCTTTCTATTCCTTCCTTCCCGTCTTCCTTTCCCTTCTGTTCCGTGTCTCCCTGTCTTCCCTGCTGCAGTGGTTTGGAGAAAAGGGGGGAGGGGGGGAGAAAGCTGAAAGTGGAGAACAATTGCAGGAGGAGCAGGAGGAAGAGGAAGAGGAGGTGGAGGAGGAGGAGGAGTGCATGTGGAGGATTATGGGGAGGAGGAGGAGATGAAGTGAAGAAATGAAAATAACAAGTATGAAGAGAAAGAAAAGAAGGAAGATGAGGATTTGAAGAAGCAGAAATCGATACTAATCATGGTGGGAAGAAGAAGAGGAGGAAGAAGAAGAGGAAGAAGAAGAAGAAGAACAAGAACAAGAACAAGAAGAACAAGAAGAACAAGAATATGATGATGAGGAAGAGGAAGAAGAGCAAGAACAAGAACAAGAAGAACAAGAACAAGAGGAAAAACAAGAACAAAAAGAACAGGAACAAGAGAAAGAAAAATCAGAAGAAAAGAAGAAAACGAATTCGACGAAGATGCCAATGATGAAGCAAAGGAGGAGAAGAAAAAGAAGGGAAAGAAGAAGGAGGAGAAGGAGGAGAAGAAGAGCCTCGGCAGTAGAGTGGGATGGAAACAATATCTCCCGGCGGGGTAGTCAACGTCTTGGAATGAAATTAGATTCTGATGTTCCCCTAACCAGATGCCGCTCCTTAGAATCACATTTAGCTGTTGATGGTTTGTGAGGCGCTGCGCTCTCTCTCTCTCTCTCTCTCTCTTCGTTCTTTCTTTCCATTCTTTAATTTTTTCCTTCTTTATTTCGTTTTTTCCCTTCTTTCTTTCATTTTTCCTTCTTTCTTTTATTTTTTCTTCTTTCTTTCATTTTTTTCCATTTTTCATTCAATTTTCTCCTTCTTTCTTTCTATTCTTTCATTTTTTCTTTCTTTCATTTTTCTCCATCTTTCTTTTCATTCTTCGTTTCATTTTTCTTTCTTTCACTTTTCCTCTCTCTCTCTCTCTCTCTCTCTCTCTCTCTCTCTCTCTCTCTCTCTCTCTCTCTCTCTCTCTCTCTCTCTCTCTCTCTCTCACAGTGGTTCGTTCCAAGCAGTTCTTTTTTTATTATCAGGGGAGAGGAGGGAGGGGGAGGAAAGGAGAGACAGGGGGAACAGGGGAAGGAGTGTGTTTCTTTTCCTCCCCCCTGTTTTTTCCTCCCCTGTCTCCTCCTCTTCCCCCGCCCCGTCACGTCTGTCTCCTCCGCATCCGCCGCCTCTGTCTAACTTTTGTTTCCTTCGTCTTCGCCGTGTAAGCTGTTTTTTCCTCTCCCGTCTCGTTAATTTTGTACTCCTTCTTGCGCTTGCTCTCTCTCTAACTCTCGAACTCTCTTTTTATTTTTTCTCTCACCCACTTTCTCTCTGATCCACACCCAACCATCACCCACACCTACACTTACATACATATACCAACATACACATTATTAAGCTCTTCCCTACTCTTTCCCTCACACCCACACCCATCTCTCTCTCTTTTTTTTTCTCTCACCCACTTTCTCTCTGATCCACACCCAACCACCACCCACACCCACACCCACACACATATACCCCCATACACACTATTCCACACTTCTCTACTCTCTCCCTCATACCCGCACTCACACCCATCTTTCCCATCACTTTCCCTTCTTCCCCCCACCCATTCACATCGACACCCATCCACCCATACACTCAAATCATCTCCTATCACCCTTTTCCCTACCCTCTTACTCTCTCTCTCTCTCTTTGTCACTCACACTAACACCCAAAAACTATCCTTCCTTCACACCCATCCAACTTTCACATCACTTCACCCTCTCCGCCACCCATCTTCTCACCCCGCACCCACCACACCCACCTTCAGCACGCCCATGGCCACGGGTTTCTTGCCGGGTATCCACTGGTAGACGGCTTCAGGCTCGTGATTGAAGAACCACTTGACCACGATGCCCGTCTGCTCGTACCTCTCGTAGCGGTACACGCAGTCCAGCACCACCGACGACCGCGACCCGTTCAGCACCACCTCCGGCACTACCAAGTCCACGATGTGAAGGCCGCAACACCCTGGAACACAAGAACACAGGGAGGTTAGTGCAATGTGAGAGTGCGAGGAGGAGGAGGAGGAGGAGGAGGAGGATTAGGAGCAAGAACACAACACAACACACGGAGGTTAGCAATGCAAGAGTCCGCAACACCCTGGAACACAACACAACACACGGAGGTTAGTGCAATGCAAGATTTTTTTCCGGTAACACTTGGAGGTTAGTTTGATGGAAGTTGTTTTTTCGGTATCATGTTTAAGTTCGTTCTTTTATTTTTAGCAAAGGAAACAACAGAAACACACTGAGGTTAGTTCAGCGTTAATTGATTGATTGATTGGGTTATACAATCATGGCGTCGCAACTCCAGTGGTTATACGGCGCCTAATATAACACCTGGTTTAAAATCGTGAAGTCAAAAATGTTAAAAGTGCATAATAAAATTTCTAAGTACAATATAAAAGCAAATGAGTTAAGTGTAAGAGTATTTTTTCAGCAACACACGGAGGTTAGTTCGACGTAAGTGTTTTTTTCCGCCATCACAGTTAAATTAGTTATTTTTTTACATAAAGGAAACAACAGCTTAAGGGCAAAAACAAAATGGAAAGCAAAAACAGCCCATCCGCCAATCACTACTCCTATGAAAGACAGCATAATAGAGTGGCCGGAAGAGAGGTCAATTTCGCTAAGTTCAATGCGAGTGTTTTCTTTTCGCGACATATTTTATTCCTCACTTCGTGGAACACACTTGCATCACATCCCCGCAACACATCAGAACAGACTTGCAACACATTTTTATTCTCCACTACAAATGATAAAACCTTTGAAACACACTTAATTTCCCACTGATTTTATGAACACACTTGCAACATATTTCACTACCCACTACATATCAGAGCGCACTTGCAACAGGTTATACTCGCTACATCATAGAATCTACCTCGAACACATTTATCTCCACGTTATATTTCAGAACACACCTGCGATACATTCTGCTCCCTCTTACTTGGTGATTGTTTGACGAGGCTTCCGTACCTTGTATATGAGGAACGCTAAAGAGAACCAGACTAATCACCTTTGAAAATATTTGTTGAGAGGCTTTCTTTCTTTCTTATTTCAGTGGAGCGTGAACTGAAGACTAGCTCATTGTTAGTATCGTTACGTAAAACTTGTAGCACTCTCATTGCTTTGGATCATATTCTTGAAAACATAACCCATTAAAGTACATTTGCACCACACTTAACTCCCGACTACATCTTAAAACACAGGCATTTTAGTCAACTCAATAATTTTTTACAGCATGTTTACGACACCCACGACGTTTATAAGCGCAATACACGGCTTTTCTCCCCGCACCGCACACCTTCCCTTAACACCTACCAACACACGTAATCATTAGTATAACCCAGTCGTTCCTCATAAAATCGCAACAAAAGTCACTCACTCAACACTTAAAAACACACGTATTCATTGATATAACACAGTCGCTCCTTTTACAGAATACATGACCTCTCCTTTGACCTTTCAGCCTCACGTTCTGTTTTCTTTTGTTGGTGCAGCGTCTAGACAGCCTTCCTGATCCCTCATTTTGTATCTTGCTTTGAGTTGCCTCCCTTATATAAAAAAAAGTGACCCATAACACGTGACCGATAATACATTCAGAAACACACGTATATCAGAACAACACATGAATTTGAGTTTCCCTGCACGACACTTCATTCACGCTTCACCCTGAAACACACGAATATCAGAACAACACATGAATTTGAGTTTCCCTGCACGACACTTCATTCACGCTTCACCCTGAAACACACGAATATCAGAACAACACATGAATTTGAGTTTTCCTGCACGACACTTCATTCACAATCCACCCTGAAACACACGAATATCAGCACAACACACATTTTCCCTACAGCACACGCAGTTTCAGCCATAGACTATTATTCCACCGGATTGCACGTCCTCGCAACACGACAACTCAATCCCGCGCAGTTTGC
>NC_066547.1:11909559-11934559 GCF_024679095.1 Eriocheir sinensis
TAGATTTGTAGATAGATAGGTAGGTAGATAGAAAGATAGATAGAGAGATAGAGAGAGATGGAGAAAGCGACGATATTGAGAAAGAAAGATTGCGAGAAACAAAAGACTAAGCTCTATAATCTCTCTCTCTCTCTCTCTCTCTCTCTCTCTCTCTCTCTCACCTGCCCCTCCCCCCCCCCTCTTGATCCTCAGTTTTCCTATCTCTTCCTTTAGTATTCCTTCCAATTTACCTCCGGGTGACTTCTCTCATTCCTCCCTTCTCTCCAATGCCTTCCTCCATCCCAGGCTAGAGAGGAGGAAGAGGAGGAGGATGGAGGTGGGAATGAGGAGGAAGAGGAGGTGGAGGATGGAAGTGGGGATGAGAAGAAGGAGGAACAGGAGGAAGAGAAAGAAACAAAAGAAAGGAAGTGGAAAAGATGATGATAAACAGGTGGAGGACGAAAAGGAGAAGGACGAAGAGGAGGAGGAGGAAGAGGAAAGGAAGGAACAGGAGGAAAGGGAAACGGAAAAAGATGCAAAGTTGATGCTAAATAGATGGAGGAAGAATAGAAGGAGGAAGAGGAGGAGGCAGAGGAAGAGAAGAAAAAAGGAAATGATGAAAAGCTAATTATAATTTGATACGAAGAGGTTGAAAAGAAAGAAGGACGAAGAAGATAAGAATGAGGAGAAAGAGAAAGAGGAAGAGAAACAGCAAGAGATAGAACAGGTGAACAGAGAATGGAAAAGCTGAAGATTTGAAGTCATAATTATATAAAGAGGAGGAGGAGAAATAAGAAGTTTGAGAAAAATGCATAAGAGGAAAAAATAGAGAGAAGTGGAGAGGAGCAAGATTAAAAAACGAAAAAAAAAAGAAAATAGAGAAGAAAAGAATTACGCTTGCGGGCGAATAGAAAGAGGAGGAAAGAGGAATAAAAAAGAAGAGGAGGTTGAAAAGTAAGAAAGGAGAATAAAAGGAAGTGGAGGAGAGGAAACAGAAAAGGAGGGAGGATAGAGAAGAAGGCGAAGGAGAGAGAAGAAGAGTATTGCTTCCTATTTACTTTTGAATGAAGAAGAGGAGGAAGAAAAGGAGAGGCTGAGATGAAAGGAAAAAAGGAAAAAGGAGAATAAAGAGAAGTCGAGGGGAGGGGAAGGAAGAAGAAGAAGAGGATGAGAAGGAGGAGGAGGAGTAAATAAGAATAGCCAATGAAAAAAAAAAGCACAAGAGAATTAAAAAAAAAAGAGAAACGAGAAGAGGAGGAAGAAAAGAGACACATAAAACGAGGAAAAAACAAAGAAAAAAATGGGAAAGTGCAGCGAACGGGGAGCAGGAAACATGACAACAGGGTAAGTAGGCACCAGCAGGTATAAGCAGGGAACTTCGGGCGTATAATGAGGCTCTCTGCTTTAGTGCCACGGTCGCTTTCCTAGAGTGTTAGTGCGTGTACTGGGCGGTGGCGGGGTTGTGCTGGCTGCGAGAGGGGGATAGGGAGGTAAATAGACAGATAGATAGATAGATAGATTGATAGATAGATTGATAGGCAGATAGATATGTAGATAGGTAGGTAGATAGGTAGGTAGGCAGGTAGGTAGGCAGGTAAATAGATAAATAAATAGATAAGATAGAGATATACAGATGATAGACATTTGGAGACGTGATGACGATAATGAAAACGAGGATTGAGATAAGAAAAGAGGAAGGAGGATGAAGATAACAAAGAAGAAGAAGAAGAAGAAGAAGAAGAAGAAGAAGAAGAAGAAGAAGAAGAAGAAGAAGAAGAAGAAGGCGACAGTGCTAAAGGTTAAATAAAGTTTGAAAATATTGTGAAATTGAATTTTCTCTCTCTCTCTCTCTCTCTCTCTCTCTCTCTTGAGCCGTGGGCATAGTGAGGTTCTATGATACCGAGAATAGAAATTGATGAGAATAGGAAGGGAAGGGATGAGAGAGAGAGAGAGAGAGAGAGAGAGAGAGAGAGAGAGAGAGAGAGAGAGAGAGAGAGAGAGAGAGAGAGAGAGAGAGAGAGAGAGAGAGAGAGAGAGAGAGCGCAGGTGCCTCGCAGCGTATCAGTTCCTGCAGAGCTTTTTAACCTTTAAGATCATTTTCACCCGTACTGCATCCCTTTATTCTCTCTCTCTCTCTCTCTCTCTCTCTCTCTCTCTCTCTCAGTCATTCCGTATTCGTGTTTTTTGTCAATATAGATTTTTTCCTTGTTTTGCTTTTTTAGAGCTTTCTTTGTTTATTTGTTTGATTTAGCCTTTCTCTCTCTCTCTCTCTCTCTCTCTCTCTCTCTCTCTCTCTCTCTCTCTCTCTCTCTCTCAGATGTAGGAGGGCGAGAGGGAAAACATCGCCTTGCTGCTAACATGATGACGTTCACTTGAGAAAAATATTTACTGATGGAGAGAGGAAGGAGAGGGGGAGGGAGGGACTCAGGGAAGGGAGGAGGAAGGGAGAGGGGAGGAGAAGGGTGAGGAAGGAAAGGTTATAAAGAGAAGAGGAGGAGGAGGAGGAGGGAACAAGTGAGGGAAGGATGAGGAAGATAGATAATAACGAGGAGAGAAAAAAGTGTGATGAATGATACAGAGGAAGGAAAGAGGAAAGGGAGAAGGAGAAAAGGGAGGAAGGAAAGGAAGAGGGAATGAAGAGTCAGATGAGAGTATACAAGAGGGCATGAAAGGATATGAAAAGAAAGAGTAATAAAAAGAAGAAATAAAGGAAGGGAAAGGAATGGAAGGAAGGAAGATAGAAAGAGGGAGGGGAAGAAATAAAGGAAGGGAAAGGAATGGAAGGAAGGAAGATAGAAAGAGTGAGGGGAAGAAATAAAGGAAGGGAGAGGAAAAGAAGGAAGGAAGGTAGAAAGAGTGAGGGGAAGAAATAAAGGAAGGGAAAGGAAAAGAAGGAGGAAAGAGAGATAACCCAAGGGAATTATCAAAGGCAAAGCATAATGAAAGAAGAAAGAGGAGGGGATGAAAGAAGGAAAAAATCAGATAAAATATTAAGGAAACGAAGGGAAAAAGGAAATCAGAGCTGCAGAAAGATAAAAAAAAAACGTTAATAAGATGTTTTATCGAAATGGAAATTGAAAAAAAAAGAAAAGAAGTTAAAAGGGAAAACGCAGCAGAAGAAGATTAGGATTGGAGGAGAAGGAGAAGACATAATACTAGGCGAGGGAAGGAAAATGAGTTTGATTACGAAGAGAAAAAAGATTATTGAAAAAGATGAAAAGAAGGAAAATGATGAGAAAGAAAACGAAGAAACAGAAAGATAAGACAAAAGAAAACAAGAGGAAGGAAAAGATGTGATGGAAGAAACAGAGTAAGGGAGATGATGGATCGGATAATATAGAATGAGGAAGAGGAGGAGGAAGGGAATGGGAAATTTGAGAAAGAAGTAAAAATCAACGTAGAAGAAATAGAAAAAAACGAATATTAGAACCAAAAACAAAGAAATAAATAGGAAGAAGAGAAATTTAATACAAGACAACATGAAAGAAGAGGAAAGGATGAAAAGACATGGAAGAATAGATAGAAAGGAAGAAAAGAGAGAAAAGAGGACTGGGAAAATAGAAAGAGGGAAAAGAGAAAAGACAAGAAAACAAGAAGAGGAAACGGAAGAAGAGATACAAAGCAAGAAGAGACAGGAGAGGGGTCGCGGAAAATAGGAGAAAGGAAGGAAGAAGAAGAAGAAGAAGGAAGAAGAGGAGGAAGAAGAGGAGGAAGAAGAGGGGGAGAGAATCAGTCTTCCGCACCACTAACTTTCCTTCCCGTCTGTCCCGTAATAGATAAACAGCGACTGAGAGAGAAGAAAAAAAATACACGTTGATAAAGAGGCCAATAAATAAGGTAATAATAATAATAATAATAATAATAATAATAATAATAATAATAATAATAATAATAATAATAATAATAATAATAATAATAATAATAATAATAATAATAATAATAATAATAATAAGAAGAAGAAGAAGATGATGACGAATGATAAAGAAGAAGAGGAAGAAAAAGAAGATGAAAAATAAGAAAAGAAATAAAAGGAAAGATGAAGAAGAAGACAAAGAAGAAAATACAAGAAAAAGAACATGAAAAAGAAGAAAATGAAGAAAAATAACGCTTAGAGAGAGAGAGAGAGAGAGAGAGAGAGAGAGAGAGAGAGAGAGAGAGAGAGAGAGAGAGAGAGAGAGAGAGATAAGGTAGGCGGCAGCTTCTTGTGTCAAGGGTCTTTTATCCCCGCGGTAAACAGTGGCGCCTCTTACTCCTCTCACCCTGGAGGAGGAGGAGGAGGAGGAGGAGGAGGAGGAGGAGGAGGAGGGGGAGGAGGAGGCGGAGGAGGAGGAGGAGGAGGAGGAGGAGGAGATGGGAAAGCAGGCGAAGGAGAGGTTTAGGTTTTGAAGCAGAGACGAGAATGAAGCATCAGGAGGAGGAGGAGGAGGAGGAGGAGGAGAAGAGGATGTAAGAAAAAAGCGAACGGAAGAGGAGGAGGAGGAGGAGGAGGAGGAGGAGGAGGAGGAGGAGAAGAGGATGTAAGAAAAAAGCGAACGGAAGAGGAGGAGGAGGAGGAGGAGGAGGAGGAAGGGGAGGAGGACGAGAAGTTGAAGGTTCGAAGCAGACGGGAGAACGAACCGTCGTGAAGAGGAAGAAGAGGAGGAGGTAAGCAAAAATGTGAGTGGAGGAGGAAAAAGAGGAAGAGAAAGAAGAGGAGGAGGAAGGAAATGAAGGAGGAAGAAGAGGAAGACAAAAAAAGACGGAGGAGGAAGAAAATGTAGGAGGAACAGAAAGAGTGAGAAAGAAAGAGGAGGAGGAAGAGGAAGAGGAGGAGGGAAATAAAGGAGGAAGAAGAGGAAGTTAAAAAACGAGAAAAAATGTAGGAGGAACAGAAAGAGTGAGAAAGGAAGAGGAGGAGGAGGAAGATGTGGATTTAGAGAGAGAGAGAGAGAGAGAGAGAGAGAGAGAGAGAGAGAGAGAGAGAGAGAGAGAGAGAGAGAGAGAGAGAGAGAGAGAGAGAGAGAGAGAGAGAGAGAGAGAGAGAGAGAGAGAGAGAGAGAGAGAGAGAGAGAGAGAGAGAGAGAGAGAGAGAGAGAGAGAGATGGGGGAGGAAAGTGAAAAGTGAGTGAATGAAGTGCAAGAAAAAAGTAAAAAAAAAAAGGAAGAGAAAAAAATTGAGATGACGAGGGAGAGATGTGTGATATGAGGCTTGGAAGGAGGAGGAGGAGGAGGAGGAAGATGAAGGGGAAGAGGAGGAGGAGGAGGAGGAGGAGGAACACAAGGAGGAGGATGACGGTGAAGAGATGTAAGAACCAGAAGGAAGGAAGGAAGGGATGGAGAAAAAAAAAATACAGAAAGCGAGGAAGAAAGAAAAAGGAAGAAAAGAAGGAAGGAAAGAAGAAAAATTATAAAAGAAATGAAAAAGGAAAGAAGGAAGGTCTAAAGCAAGGAAGGAAGAGGAGAAAGAAAAACAGTGGAAAGGAACAAGATAGGAGAAAGGAATGGCGAAGGAAAAGAAAGCAAGAAGGAAGAAAGGAAAACAATAAAGAAAGCAGGAAAGAAAAAACGAGAAAAAAAGAAAAAAATAGGCCGTGAGAATGAATAAATATAGATGAAGAGAAAGGAGCGGTGAAGTGAAAGAAGGAAGAAGGGGAGGAACCACGGAAGAAACGAAGAAATAATCGGGGGGGAAAAAAAAGAAAAATAGGAAAAGAAAAAAACAAAACAAAGGAGGGAAAAAACGCTCCGGGGAAAGAATAGAAATAATTAATGAATGAAGAAAACGAGAAACACCGCAAGGAAAGAGAAACCGAAGGGATGAATGAACAAATGAAGATATGAATAAATTAATGAAGGAAGATAGGAAGGGAAGAGGAAGACGAAGACATTGAGAGGAGTAAGAAATAAATATGAAGAGGAGGAGGGAAGGAAGGGAAGGGATGAGAAGGAAAACAAAGAAGACTGGAGAAACAGAATACCTTGAACCATTCTGAAGAGGAAATATATAGATATCTCTCTCTCTCTCTCTCTCTCTCTCTCTCTCTCTCTCTCTCTCCCTCACGAATAGGGGATGATAAGTGAATTGATAACAAGCAAAAAAATACTTAATACAAAATCAATTCCACTTAAACCAAATTAGCAAGATTGTGAAAGACAGGTTACCGAGGTTTGGGATAAGGAGGAGGAGGAGGAGGAGGAGGAGGAGGAGGAAAAAATTGATTAAAGCTGAAGAAGAGAAGGGATGAAGAAAGACGAAGAAGATGAAGGAAGGAAAGGGAAGAAGAAGAAGAACAAGAAGGTCGAGAGAGAGAGAGAGAGAGAGAGAGAGAGAGAGAGAGAGAGAGAGAGAGAGAGAGAGAGAGAGAGAGAGAGAGAGAGAGAGAGAGAGAGAGAGAGAGAGAGAGAGAGAGAGAGAGAGAGAGAGAGAGAGAGAGAGAGAGTAATATACCTCCCGACAGGAAAGACTGGAGAGAAATAGAAAGAGGAAGAGGACACGAGGGAAGAGGAGTAATGGAGGAGGAGGAGGAGGAGGAGGAGGAGGCGGAGGAGGAGGAGGAGGAGGAGGAGGAGGGAAGAAGATGGAAAAGGAGAGAGAAAATAGATGTGGAGAGGAGGAGGAGGAGGAGGGGGAGGATGTGGAAGAAAAAGTGAGGGAAGGGAGGGAAGGGAGGAGGGAGAATTTAGAGGGAGGGAGGGAGGGAGAGAAAGAGAGGGAGGGAGAAAGGGGGTAAAAGGAGAGAGTTAAGATAAGTTGGAGGGATAATGTGAGGGAGGGGAGGAGGGAGGGAGGGAAGGGAGAGAAAAAGGGAGGAAAGGAGGGAGGAAAGGAGGGAAGAAGGAAAGTGAGAGAGGGAGGGAGAGAAGAGAAAATAGGTCACTAACTTAAAAGAAAGACAGACGTTTAAAAATCACGCAATACACACACACACACACACACACGCACACACACACACACACACACACACACACACACACACACACACACATACCAAGTTCTCAGTCATTGTATCTTCGTCTTTTCTTTCAATTAACCATCTCTCTCTCTCTCTCTTTTTTGTTGTCTATTGTTTCATCCTTCCTTCCTTCCCTCTTCCTCCCCTTCTTCTTCCCCTTCTTCCTCTTCTCCCCTTTCTCTTTCTTCTCTCGTATATCTCTCCTCTCCTCTTACATCACTCTCCCTTTCTTCTTCCCTCTCTCTCTCTCTCTCTCTCTCTCTCTCTCTCTCTCTCTCTCCTGTCTCCATATCTCTCTCTCCCTTTAAGAAAAACTGAATAAAAGATAAGGAATAAAAAAGAAAGAAAGACGAGAGGAAAGACATAAAGAAAAAAATATTGAGTGGAAATTATAGAAAGTATGAAATGATGACAGGAAAGGAGAAAAATAATGAGACACGAAGAAAGGTGAGAAGAGAAGAAAAGAAACTAAGTGAGTGAAGAAGAGAAGGAAGAGAGGAAGGGATGAAGAAGGAACAAGAAAAATGATGGAAGGAAGGAAGGAAGGAAAAGGAAAGAAAGGAAGGAAGGTAGGAAAGAAGGAAGAATGCAAATCTGAATGGATGACAGGAAGAAAGGAAGGAAGGGGGAAAGAGGAAGGATGGAAGGATAGATAGAAAGAAGGAAGAAAGAAAGAGAGAAAGGAAGGAGGAAAGAAAAGGAATGCCTAAAAGAAGGGCAGAAAAGAAGGGAGAAAAGAAGGGAAGAAAAGGAAAGAAGAAAGGAAGAAAGAAAAGAGGGAAGGATTGAAAAAAGGAAGGAAGAAAGAAAGGATAGAGGGAAGGGTAGCAGGAAAGGAGGACGGAAAGAAGGAAGGACTGAAGAGAAAGAAGGAAACGAAGGAGGTAGAAATGAAGGCAGGAAGACAAAGAAAGAAGAAGGGAAGGAAGGAAAAAAGGGACGAAGGAAAGAAGGAAAGAAGGAACGAATGAAAGAATGAAGGAAAGAAAGAAGGTAGGAACACAACGAAAGAAAGAAGGGTGGGAAGGATGGAAAGAAAGAAGAAAGGAGGAAATGAAATAAAAACATAGAAGGAAGGCAGAAGGAAGAGATGAGGGAAGGAAGGAAAATATGGAGAACAAACAAAGGAGATAAAAAAAGAAATTGGATCCAAGATGAAGGAGAGAGAGAGAGAGAGAGAGAGAGAGAGAGAGAGAGAGAGAGAGAGAGAGAGAGAGAGAGAGAGAGAGAGAGAGAGAGAGAGAGAGAGAGAGAGAATGGGAGCCAGATTGTTTTATTCTATTGAAGTGATGTTGTTCCCTTGTTAAGCAGGCGGATGTTTTTGTTAGTGTGTGTGTGTGTGTGTGTGTGTGTGTGTGTGTGTGTGTGTGTGTGTGTTTTATCAGAGTACACCAATTATTTACTAGACAACATTTACCTGAAAAGAATAACACAACACTAAAAATACGTGTGAATAAAAGAAAGACAGTAAACTAATAATAAAAAAACTGAACACAAGCATAATAGAATAACAAAACACTCGAGGCATCAGGCAGTACAAGAGGTGAGGTGTGTGTGTATGTGTGTACGTGTTAATCCACAAAGGTTTAAAGTTGAAGCAAAGACGAGGGAGGTGATTCTCTGTTGCCCACTCGATCACACTATCACTCACTCACTCATCCTTCCCTCTCACTCCATCGCTCACTCACTCTGTTAACCCCTCCTACTCATTCTATCGATCCCCAATTACTCACTCATGCTATCGACTGTACAATCACTTACTCATTCTTCTTCTTCTCTCACTGTCAATCACTCAGCCAGTCTCTCTCTCTCTCTCTCTCTCTCATTCCACCACTCTCACTCTCTAAACTGTCCACTCCCTCACTCACTCTCAACCCTCCACTCACTCACCCACTCACTCACTCTCAGTCTAGTCCACTCACTTACTCACCTTCTCAATCACTCTCCCTCAATCACTCTCAGTCTCCCATTTGCTCACTCACTCTCAATCTTCCACTCGCTCACTCATTCTCTCAATCCCCCATTCACTCACTCCCTTACTCTCCCACTCTCTCACTCACTCTCAATCGCCCACTCACTAACTCTCTTTCAATCCCCCACTCACTCTCACTCTCGCCCACTCACTCAGCCAAGTCACTACGGTTACCTCTCCTTCAAGCGTGCGCCATAACCTGAGGCTACAAGTCCACCACCTTTTCCATCGCACACGTGTCACAGAGCCTGGTCACCTTGGCTTCAGTACGCGCTCAGCGGCTACTCTCGGCACAACGGTGGGAAATTATATTATGGTCGTTTTTTGAGGTATTAAACTGGTTCTTGTATCGCTTGTAATCTACTTGTACCCCTTGAAGTCTAAAATATCCCTTCTAGTCTTCCTATATCCCTATCTTGTGGTCTCCTATATCCTGTAGTTTCTTTATATCCTTATCTTGTGGTAGAGTCTTATCATCCTTATCTTCTTATATTCTTATCCTGCTAGTCTCCTTGTATCCTTATCTTCTGGTCTCCTTATATCCTTGTGTGTCCTTGTGAACCTATTCTTGAGGCATGAGTGATATATTGCCTATTATGTTTTTTTTTTATGTGTTGAACGGGTTAAAATGTTCTTGTTTCCCTCTTTGGTGTTATTCACTTTTCCAGAGGGTGTGTTGACCGATTCGTACGCACCATACCAATTAGTACTCATAACGGGGAAAGTAAAGCGTTGGAAAAGTGAGTCGAGGTTGGGAGAGGCTTTCGTTCTGCAGTGGACTAGTAATTGCTGAAGATGATGATGATGATGATGATGAGGAGGAGGAGGAGGAGGAGGTAGAGGAGGAGAATGGTGATGACGAAGATGATGATGATGCTGATAATGATGATGATGAGGAGGAGGAGGTAGAGGAGGAGAATGGTGATGACGAAGATGATGATGATGCTGATAATGATGATGATGATGCAAGCTACTACCCAGACACCCATTACGAAACCCGTCTCCCCGTCCTGTTAATATCTCCCAGGTGTAATTCTGGGTTTGTGAATTTACCTTTACCTGTGTGTGTGTGTGTGTGTGTGTGTGTGTGTGTGTGTGTGATTCCAGGTGTGTTCATTTACCGGCCGTCAAAGGTAAAAGGCGAGCTGGTTGTCATCCGCACACCTCGACGCTCTAAAGATTTTTCCCCCTCCTCCCTTCCTCTTTTCCTCACCTTTCATCCTTTCACCTCTCCTCCCTATCGCACTCCCACACACACACACACACACACACACACACGCACGCACAAACACACGAGTAAACCATATCGCTTTTCTCTCTCTCTCGTATATATCTACCTATCTATTCATCTATTTATCCATTTCTAAACGTCTTTTCATCCATTTTCTATCTGTTCATTTGTCTATTTATCTTTTTCATACTTATTTTTTCTACATAGTTTAGTCTCTCTCTCTCTCTCTCTCTCTCTCCACTTCCTCCACCTTTATCCCTTGTTCTCCTTTTTAACTCTCCTCCTCCTCCTCCTCCTTTTCCTCGCTTCTGATCCTTCCCTCCACGTCTCCCAAGCCTCTCCCCCTTCGCTCCACGCCTTCAAGGGCACCACAACACACGCCCTGCACGTCCCACGCCTCCTTGCTTGGCGGAAACACGAAAACTGGCGGTGAAGCGGAACAGCTAAAGCAAAAACAAGGTGTGGTTGGGTGGTGGTGGGGGAGGGAGGGGTGGGAGGGAGAGAGAGAGAGAGAGAGAGAGAGAGAGAGAGAGAGAGAGAGAGAGAGAGAGAGAGAGAGAGAGAGAGAGAGAGAGAGAGAGAGAGAGAGAGAGAGAGAGAGAGAGAGAGAGAGAGAGAGAGTGAGAGAGAGAGAGAGAGAGAGAGAGAGAGAGAGAGAGAGAGAGAGAGAGAGAGAGAGAGAGAGAGAGTAAGGATATGCAAGTGAGTCGGAATGAAGGGAAGGGAAGGAGGAAATGAGATAGAAATGAAAAAAATGGAGACGAGAGGAAGGGGAGGAAAGGAATAGAAAGGGAAGGATTTAAAGATTACACACACACACACACACACACACACACACACACACACACACACACACACACACACACACACACACACACACACACACACACACACACAAAGACAGAGAAAGGAAGGGAGATAGATAGATAGAGATAGAGCGAGAGAGCAAGGCTACCATTAAAATCCACAAAGCGAGAAAATTCGAATTAAGGAAGGCGTATAGGAAGGAAACACAATATCTCCAAGGTTGTTCACGGTTGGCTTAGAGGTATTCAAGGTATTCATAAGGGGTAACACGAGATTCGAGAAAAGACGTGAAAATCTTGACAATCTTAGCTTTGCAGATGACATAATCTTACTGAGTCTGAGGAAATAGTAGATATTGATCGGGAACCTTCACACAGAGAGTCTAAAATTGGAATAGATGTATGAAGAAAAGAAGGGTCATTCTTGATAATCCGCTGGTAGGATAGCAAATAATAAGAGGAGGGTATCAGGACACCTCTCCTCCCGAAATTGACCCCTCTTTCGGCCACCTCTTTGGATTCTTTTTAGGAGCAGCGAGTAGGGGGCTTTTTTTTATCATTGTTTCCTTTTTTTGTGCCTTTCAGCTGTCTCCTTTGTTGTAAAAAAATAATAATAATGATCCGGAACGAAATATTTGAGGGAGTAGAGAAGGAAAATGTATAGGACAAACAATATCCTACAACCAGAAACTAAGAAAACGAAATCAGAAAGAGAATAGGAAAGGGATGCTGGTGTGCTTTCGGTAAACATGGGAGTAATGCCATGAATAGCAACCTGGCACTTTCCCTGAAGAGGAAGGTGTAGAATGAATGTATCCTGACAGTCCTAAGAAACGGCTCAGACACTTGGAGCCCCACATAAGATCTTCAGAGGAAGCTAAGAAGCGCACAAAGAGGAATGAAGAGAAAAATGTTGGGTAGAGGAAGAAAGAAAGGAAGAGAAAAGAAGCGAACATCATGGATTAGAAAACAGACAGAAGTTGAAGACAGTTGAATCTATCATAAATAAGAAATTGACTTAATTAGGACATAGTCAAACGTTGAACTCCAAATAGATGGAGATTCAAAATAACAGAGTGGCAACCCAGAAACTGTAAAACTCAAGGCAGACAGAGGACCAGGCGGAGAGATGAAGTTAGAGCATTTGCTGGGAAAGGATGGAGAACACTGACATCAGATATGGGTGGAGGACGTTGGGAAAGTCCTTTGTCATGCAGTGAACTAGTAATAACAGATGATGATGATGATGATGGTGGTGATGAGATGGATAAAACAATAAACAGATGGATAGAGAGAGAGAGAGAGAGAGAGAGAGAGAGAGAGAGAGAGAGAGAGAGAGAGAGAGAGAGAGAGAGAGAGAGAGAGAGAGAGAGAGAGAGAGAGAGAGAGAGAGAGAGAGAGAGAGAGAGAGAGAGAGAGAGAGAACAACAACACTGTGAGGGAAGGAAAACACTCTCGTAAAAATCTGCCCAATAAAACATAAACACGATAGTACCTCCATTTAATCCGCGCTTTTATCTGATCTGTATCTCTCTTTTTTTTTTTTTTTTTATTTAAACGTGTTCAGTACATTAGTACATGGCAGTATTATTTGTCTATGCTAAAGTTCACCCGACCGTTGGGGAGCTATTTAAAAGCTTCTGCCGATTATATTATACAATTATTATACAATATATTATACAATTATATATATACATATTTACGGTGGGTGTAGGAGTAGCCACCTGTGGGACGCAACCTTCATCTGCTGAGTGGACAGTTGTGTCACATCCACATCAGCAGTGAGGTTGTTCCACCACACCACCGCTGCGATGGAGAAGGCACGTTGGTGGGTGCTGGAGCGGGCCATTGGCACTTCCAGGAGGGAGGCGTTGCTCAGCACCGTTCTCGTGCTGCGCTCAGACCTCCTCCAGGTAGCCCTCAGGTCCGTCAGGTGGGGCACTAGGCCCACTTGTGCCTTGTGTAGCACCGTCAGGGCAGCGACGCGGCGACGGTGCTCCAGGCTATTCAGCTGGTTCGTGGCTGGTCTTGCCCTTCCTTCGTGTGGGTGTTGTTGTTGTTGTCGCTGTGTCTCCCACTGGCTCGGTCGGTGGTGCTGGGTGCCGTTGATGAGGCGTTCAGCCCTCCTCTGCACCTTGTCTAGCAGGTTGAGGTGGCAGTGGGCGCTGGCCATCCAGGTGAGCGGTGCATACTCCATCACTGGACGGACTTGTGCCTTATAGAGGGTGTTCAGGCCTTCAGCATCGAGGAGGTTCTTCATGCGGCGCAGGAGGTTCACCTTCTGGGAGGCTTTTTGCGCCACCCTTTCAAGGTGACGGTCAAACCGCAGCTGGGAGTCCACCTCCACGCCCAGGATGTCGACGCTGGACTGCAGAGGGATGGTGTCATTCCCGAATCTCAGTCTGCCGTGGAGTTGCCTCGCGTCCTCCCGAGAACGTGATATTACCATGGCCTGGGTTTGTCAGGGCAAACCTGACTTGCCACCTCTTTCCCCAGGCCATTATGTTCGCCAACTGTCTGTTGACGGACTCTATCACGTCCTGGGCTTCCTCCTCTTGTATGTTCTGGAGAGGGTGCAGTCGTCGGCGTAAGCGCTTGCTGCCGGGATGGTTTGCAGGAGGTCGTTAAAGTATATGTTCCACAGAATAGGTCCAAGGACGGACCCTGTGGAACGGAGGCTCCACCGGAAGCTGGTCGAGGTGCTTCCGTTGACTGCTACGTGGAGGCTCCTGCCTAACAGGTAGTTTGAGAGCAGGCGCAGCAGGTCCCCCGTGATGCCTAGTTGCTGTAGCTTCGCCGTCAGACCGCGGTGCCAAACGGAGTCGAACGCGCCAGCTATATCCAGGGCAATCACGAGAGAGGGGTGGCCGTCATCAAGGGCGTCATGCCAGGACTTTGAGAGGAGAAGGAGGAGGTCTGAGGTAGAGCGGCTTCCGAAAACCAAACTGCTTCGGTGACTGCAGGTGGTTTTCCTCGAGGAAGGATGTCAATTGCTCTGATGATCCTCTCAAATATCTTGCTGATGATTGGGAGGAGTGATATTGGCCTGTAATTGCCTGGCTCGGACCTGGATTTTTTCTTGTGTACGGGTGTGACTCTGGCCTCCTTCCACTGTGCAGGCCACACCCTGCTCTGCAGGCATCGCCGGAAGATCTGGGCGAGGGGGCTGGTGAGCTCATCGGAGCATCGCCGCAGGTATGGACTCACGCTGTCAGGGCCTGGCGCCTTCCTGGTGTTGACGCCCCTCAGATGTCTCCTGACAGCGTCCTCAGAGATTAGCACATTCTCTAGTCTTGAGGCGATGAGTTGGGGAGGGGGCGGCTGCCTGTCTGGCTCCTGGGTTGTCATCTTTGACTGAAGTGACAGGCCAGCAGGTCAGCCTTTTCCCGGCTGGTGATGGCCAGGTCTCCGTCAGGTTTCCTCAGGGCGGGATACGTTCCTGGGGGTATGGCCTTGCTGTTCCTTCACCAGCCCCCACCACTGTTTCTGGGTCGGTTTGGTTAGAGGACAGCTTTCCTCCTGTCGGCGTCCCACCTTTCTTTTGCCCACTTTGCTTTCCTAGTCATATTTTTGCAGGCTCGTATGTGTTGGTCCTTATTTTCCTGCGAGGGGTGTATTTTATATCTTGTCCAAGCCTAGTATTTCATTTAGTCTGAAATACGTCACCTGTACCAGAAACAAGGCTGCTCTTTTGGGATGGATGAGTAGGTTCGGTGGGGACGTGTTGCTGCTGGACGGTATTGAGGACAGTGGTGAGGGCGGAGACGTCATGTTGTGGGTCACCGTTAAGGACTGTGCCCCAAGCAGTCGCTGCCAGGGCCTGCCTTGCAGCCGTCCAGTCCGCGCGGTCCCACAGCCAGATGACTCGCTGGTGTTCCTCTTCACGCGCTGGGGCCAGGCTGATGGTGGTGAGTATGGCATTGTGGTCGGAACTGCCCACACGGTCTAGTGAGCAGCACAGCACGCAGTCACTCGGCAGGTCTGTGAGCACAGGGTCCAGGGAGCCTCCTCGCTGATGTGTCGGGAACTCAACATGGTTGTGCAGTCCATGCACCGCTGTGAGCTCGGTGAAGGCCCTCGCCACCAGGTGTTGATTTAGGTCGCCCACAACCATCGCGTACTGACAGCTGTGGGCAGCCATAAGGTCGTCCAGGTGCTCTGTGAGGTAGGTGAGGGGGGCGCTGCCTTGCCACTGTGGCCGGTACATGGCACAGAGTAGCAGAGCGCTCCTGTCCTCGAGAATGATGCGGAGGAACATCATCTCCATTTCCAGGGGAGTGTCTGTGGTGAGGGCGTCCATCTGCAGGCCGTTTCGGTGGCAAACAGCAATGCCTCCCCTGTCCTGTGTGGCGGTCTCGACTGGCCCAGTGCGAGTACCCGGGGATCTCATCACAGGTGGTGGCGCACGTGTCGTCCAGGAAGGTCTCCACTGTCACCACTATGTCGATGTGGTGCTTGAGGACGAAGGCGTGTGTCAGCTCCCTGATATTAGTCCTAAAGCTTTGTTCGTTGGCGGACAGAATCTTGAGGCCGCTGGTCTCTCTCTCTCTCTCTCTCTCTCTCTCTCTCTCTCTCTCTCTCAACGTGGACCAAGGAGTTAAGCGAAATGAAGGGAAGAGAGGGAGAGGGGGAGAGGGAGAGGAGGTCAGAGAGAAGAGAGAAGTTGAGAAAGAGAGAGAAAGGGAAAGAAGGGTGAGGGGGGGTGAGGGAGAAGGTCAACATTTATGAGGTCAATCTGTGGTTAAGGAAGGAAAGAGAAAAGAGATTATTTGTGAGTGTGTGTGTGTGTGTGTGTGTGTGTGTGTGTGTGTGTGTGTGTGTGTGCATGAATTAAACGTCCATTCACAACTCTGAATAACCGTAGAGTGATTTTATCTGCTCTATTGAGGGAGACAAGAGAGGAATTAAAATGAATATAATACAAACAGAAGACTAAAGAGGAATGACTGAGAGAGAGAGAGAGAGAGAGAGAGAGAGAGAGAGAGAGAGAGAGAGAGAGAGAGAGAGAGAGAGAGAGAGAGAGAGAGAGAGAGAGAGAGAGAGAGAGAGAGAGAGAGAGAGAGAGAGAGAGAGAGAGAGAGAGAGAGAGAGAGAGAGAGAGAGAGAGAGAGAGAGAGAGAGAGAGAGAGAGAGAGAGAGAGAGAGAGAGAGAGATATTAGACAGACACACAGATAGACAGAATGAGACAGATAAGCAAGTAGACAGAGACAAACAGACCAAAGGAAGACAGACAGACACAAATAGACAGACACAGACAAACACAGAGACAGACAGACAGACACACAGAGAACACGGAGGGAAGTAAAGACGAACTGAAGGGATTAGGAAGGGAGTGCAAGGATGAAAGTGGAGATAAGGAGGAGGAGGGAAACGAAGGAGGGGGATGGGAAGAAGGAAAATAGGAAGAGAAGCAAGGAAGAGAGGGTGACATTGAGGAAACATATGAAAAGAGAAGAAGGAAATGAGCGGTGAAGGAAACGAAGAGATGAAATTGGAAAATGAGGAGAGTGGGAGAGGAAGGAAAGAAGGAAGGCAAGGAAAGACAGTAGGAAGGAAAGAAGGAAGGAAAGAAAGTAAGAAGGAAAGAAGGAAGGAGTTAAGAAAAGAAGAGAGGAAATAAAAGAAAGGACGAGAGGAAGAAAGAAAAGGAAGGAAGGAAAGAAGGAAGGACAGTATGGAGGAGGAAAGAAAGAAAGCAAGCAATATAGGAACGAAATAAGAAAGGAATAAAGAAAAGAAGAGAAGTAAGGAAGAAAGCAAGCAAGGAAGAAAGGAAGGAATTAGGAAAGAATGAACATAAGAAAGGTTGAAGAAAAAGAAGAACAGTAAGAAAGGAAAAAGAATAGGAAAAGGAGGAAAGGAGGAAGGAAGGAAGGAAGAGAACAAGACAAGGAAGAGAGAAAGGATAAAGAAAAAAAAGAATGGAGAGAGAAAGAAAGCAAGAAAGCAAGATAAGTAAGGAAGACATTAAGTAAGACAAACAACAGAAGAGGGATCAGTACAAGGAGATACACACACACACACACACACACACACACACACACACACACACACACACACACACACACACACACACACACACACACACAGACGGAGAGGGAAAAAATCGTCGGAGGAGGAAAATGGAGAAATGAAGGAGGGAGGGCGGAGAAGGAAGAGGCTATTTGTAGCTTATGTCGACAACACGAGGGAAACTTAATGGTGGAGAAATTATAGCTGTTTGGAGAGAGGGGGAGAGGGGAGGGGGGAAGGAAGGGAGGAGGAAGAGAAGGGAGAAGGGAGTGGTTTTGAAGGAAGTGTGGGAGGGAGAGCGTGAAGTAAGGGACAGGGAAAGGAAGGAATGGAAGGGGGTAGGGAGGAAGGGAGGTAAGGGAAGAGGGGGGGAAGGAGGAGAAAAGAAGTAAGAGAGAGAGGAGAAACAGGGAGGGAAGAGATAAAAGGAGGTAATGAGGTCTGTTAGTATCATGATAATGGAAAGCAGGAGGAGGAGGAGGAGGAGGAGGAGGAGGAGGAGGAAGTGGATGAGGAGGAATTATAAGTTGACGTGAACACAAAACGAGAAAGGAAGATATAAATAGAGAGATAGAGATAAACAGAGAGAGAGAGAGAGAGAGAGAGAGAGAGAGAGAGAGAGAGAGAGAGAGAGAGAGAGAGAGAGAGAGAGAGAGAGAGAGAGAGAGAGAGAGAGAGAGAGAGAGAGAGAGAGAGAGAGAGAGAGAGAGAGAGAGAGAGAGAGAGAGAGAGAGAGAAAACATAGAATCAACTGCGAAAACTAAATGCATGGGAGGTTCTGGGAAAGCCTTCGAGTGACTAAAAATGAAGGAAAGAAAAAAACGATGACGCGGAAAGAAAAACGAAAGGGTGAAATAAAAATACAGAAAACTATAAAGTGGAAAAAAAAAAACTAAAAAGAAGGATGAAATAGAAGTGCAGCAGAAGCGGACGGGGATGAGCGAAGGGAAGGAAGTGTAACATTTTGAAGAGTGAAAGTGTATGTACAGTGTTGCCAGAAGGGACACGGAATGGGAGAGGAAGGAAAGAAGGAGGCAAGGAAAGAACATAAGAAGGAATGGAAGAAGGAAGGAAGTAACGAGGGGAGCAAAGAAAAGGAAGGACGAATGGGAGAAAGAAAGGGAAGGATGGACAAAATGAAGGAGGAAAGAAAGAAAAAAAGCAGGCAAGGGAGGAAAGAAAAAGAGAAGGCATAAAGAAAGAAAGAGCAGAACTAAAAAGAAAGCGAGGAAGGAAGAAAGGAAGGAAGAAGAAAGGAAGGAGAGAAGGAAGGAAGGACACGGTTTGGAGTTGAAATCAGTGTACATGTGATGAACAGAAGACTTGGAAGGGGAAAGCAAGATAAGCAAGATTAGGTAAGAAAATGAATGAGATTTCCCCAGAAGTATATAATTGGTAGTGTCTTATTGAAAGAGTGTACACGCTTACTTTGTGACAGAAAACATACACACAATAACCAACGTAGAAAAGTGAAATTAAATAAGAAAGGGGCTGAGGCATTTCCACTCATTAATAAGAATCTGCTAAAGAATGACTGTACAGGCTTATAGAGATGAATGAATAAAAAGAAAACAATGGGTGAGTATGCGAAATAGTTAACAAATATGAGTGAGTATGCGATAGGAAAAAGAATGTGAGTGTGTGAAAGAAAAGTGAGTATGCGATAGGAAAAAGAATGTGAGTGTGTGAAAGAAAAGTGAGTATGAGATAGGAAAAAACAATTGTGAGTGTGTGAAAGAAAAGTAAGTATGACATAGGAAAAAGAATGTGAGTGTGTGAAAGAAAAGTGAGTATGAGATAGGAAAAAGAATGTGAGTGTGTGAAAGAAAAGTGAGTATGCGATAAGAAAAAGAATGTGAGTGTGTGAAAGAAAAGTGAGTATGAGATAGGAAAAAGAATGTGAGTGTGTGAAAGAAAAGTGAGTATGCGATAGGAAAAAACAATAGTGAGTGTGTGAAAGAAAAGTGAGTATGCGATAGGAAAAAGAATGTGAGTGTGTGAAAGAAAAGTGAGTATGAGATAGGAAAAAGAATGTGAGTGTGTGAAAGAAAAGTGAGTATGAGATAGGAAAAAGAATGTGAGTGTGTGAAAGAAAAGTGAGTATGCGATAGAAGAAAAAAAACAATAGTGAGTGCTAAAAGAGGAGAGATCAGTGAGGGGACAACAAATGTAATAACGGAGTGAAAAAAATAGATAAATGCGCATCAAGAATCAAGAACGGATAGAATTCAGAAGATAATAGGATCAGAGGAAGCAAGGACTCCCCGGGACGCCCTTTGAGTCCTTGTGATCCTCAGCTTCTTGCGAGAACAAATTTGATCTCAGAATTCTTCCCAAGAAAGAGTTGCTATTCTGAGCGGAAAGATATCAAGTGCATGGAGGAGGAGGAGGAAGAGGAACACAAAGAAACACGCAGGAGGAACAAACAACAGAAGACCTGATGGTCCTGACGAGGCTGTTTGTGACAAGCTACACTAACTATCTAATCAAAGGTGGAAGATGAAGAACAGCAAAGGCGAAGGCTCCTCCCCACCCCCCCATCCCTCCAGACAAAGCTGGCAGGAAATTATGTAGGAAAGAGGAAAGAACTACCATTATTGCTACCACTAACCGGGAGATAAAAACGGACAATGACACCAGTATTCGAAAGAGCTTAACGTTTTTATGGCAATGAGTAATATCTTAGTTGCTGGTTGGATTCAAAATACTTGTCTAATATATTCTTGAAGGACGTAATTGTTGTACTATCAACGACATCACAGGGTAGAGAGTTCCAAACATTAACAACTCTATTGAAGAAGAAGTGTTTAGCTTCGTGCGACGAGAATCTTTTACCACTTACCTTCAAATTGTGATTTCTTCTTGTTCTATTTGATCGATCAATTGTAAAGTAATCTTCCGCATCAATATCACTGAATCCTTTAAACATTTTAAACGCTTCTATTAAATCGCCTCGCATTCTTCGTTTTGATAGGCTGAATAAATTTACTTCTTTAAGTCTTTGTTCATAAGATAAATTTCTCAACCTAGGAATCATTTTTGTCACTCTTCGTTGAACCCGTTCCAACTTTTCTATGTCTTTTCTGTAATAGGGAGACCAAAACTGTACACAGTACTCTAGACGGGGTCGAACCAACGAATTGTACAGTTTTAATAGGAGGAGGAGGAGAAGGAGGAGGAGGAGAGGGAGGAGGGGGACAAAAGACCAGCTAGTAGGTGCGTCAACAGTCTACAAAAAAACGATAAAAAGAGCACGTACGAGAGAGAGAGAGAGAGAGAGAGAGAGAGAGAGAGAGAGAGAGAGAGAGAGAGAGAGAGAGAGAGAGAGAGAGAGAGAGAGAGAGAGAGAGAGAGAGAGAGAGAGAGAGAGAGAGAGAGAGAGAGAGAGAGAGAGAGAGAGAGAGAGAGAGAGAGAGAGAGAGAGAGAGAGAGAGAGAGAGAGAGAGAGAGAGAGAGAGAGAGAGAGAGAGAGAGAGAGAGAAAATGAGAGAAAATAAGAGAAAATGAGATAGAAAGAAAGAAAAAGAAAGACGGGGGAGGATAGCATAGAATAACCTATAAATAAGCTCATAACACTTGCAGCGAGCGACTAATGGCCTCAAACACACACACGGGAGCTGAGTTACGGCCTTCGTTATAGCAAGCGGGGGTGGATCTCTCGTTCGGTAAGTTAAGCACATCGCTCTGCATATTTAAAAAGCTGATGTTTATTCTTCTCGTCGTATTTATTGATAAGGAAAAAAAAATAGTCTTGTCATCTCACCTTGGTCTGAACACCGCTCTGCATATTTAAAAAGCTGATGTTTATTCTTCTCGTCGTATTTATTGATAAGGAAAAAAAAATAGTCTTGTCATCTCACCTTGGTCTGACTCCATCTCCAATATTCTTAAACGTTTCGGGGCTTATACACCCACGTTTGGCAAGACTTTTTAGACATGTTAGTATTGCCATGAGTAGTTTTATGGGCCTAGTGATAGTCTGACAAGGCTTTTTTATTTTTTACAACAAAGGAGACAGCTCAAGGGCCCCAAAAAGGAAACAATAATAAAAAGCCCACTACTCGCTGCTCCTAAAAAAAATGAATCAAAAGAGGTGCCGAGAGAGAGGTCAATTTCGGGAGGAGAGGTGTCCTGATACCCTCCTCTTGAAAGAGTTCAAGTCGTAGGCAGAAGGAAATACAAATGAAGAAAGATTGTTCCTTCGTGAACTTGAAAAACACTCTTAATAACTCGACTAATATCCCTTCTGGCCTTTTGGAAACATTTGTTGTGAGCCGAGAGCTTCTGAGAACACCTGCGAATACGTCTTTATCTCTTACCCTCCGGAATGTTTCGTAAGGTATGAAAAAAATACTGTATCGATTTTTAAGAAACCTTTTAACATTTCTATATGATCCTGTCAGTCTTCTTAGAAATGGCCTTGATTGACTGCCTGACCGTGCAGCACTTTCCTCTATTGCTTCAGAGGAAAAGGATTAAGTTTTGTCAGTCTCTCACTAAGATTGGTTGCGCAAGGAAGGGATTATCTTCGTCGCTCTTCGCTGAACGCCTTCTAGTTTCATAATATCTTTGGCATAATAAAAAATCAAACTTGCGAAGGATATTGCAGTGACGTCGTTGCTGTAAGTTCACCTTATGGACGTATTTTTTACTGCTAAGTTTCAGGCGATACGTTGATTTTTTTAGAACACAGTTTGGGTGTAATTCTGAGAAGTGGGGATTCGAGAGAAATACAAAGGAATTACAACGCAGGCAAACTTGCAGTCATGTTTTTAGTATCAAACGAATTGTAATTTTGTATATCAGTTGGCACATCAAGCAGGAATTCCTCACTCGGTTCGGGAATATCTATAAAGCCTTAATGAGACATCCGCCCAGTGACCTTCTAAAGTGTCGAAACATATTGATTGCGTTGTCCCGTGCTCCCAAAGGTCGGTGCATAATGTCACTGCGGTAGACAAAGAAAATATTCGAGGGAGAAGTCTGCGTCAGCATTTTCAATTCAAGAAGAACAATACAAAGCTTTTTTTATACAAAGAGTTTTAATTACATCTTCACTAATAGGATGTTCTCCTCACACTCAGTTGATTGACTGGCCCATTACTGCCAGTCTGGTGTCTGTCTCATCAAGGTGGCTGAGGTGACTGTCTCACAATCAACACGGACTACGCTTGTTGTTGCAGAGATCTGTTAGGTAAAGATGTGAGGATTTTAATATTTTCGTTTCTCAAAATGAAATAGCTTAAAGTGAAAGCGAGTTATATCGAAGCCTTCCTTATCAGTCTGACATTCTGTAATATTTGATCAATACTGGGATTGTCTTCACCAACGCTGTGTTCTGTTTTCGTTATTTCATTGGCGTCAAGATCATCAATAAGTTCAACATTCCAAACCTGCCAACTATGATCAACATGAAAATGATGGTAAAATAATAAATACTACTATTATAATTATCATCTTACAATTCACGAGACGGAAGGGAGTATTAAAGAAAAGCAATCGTTTAACAAGTTCGAAATGCATTGATCATCCCGTAAAGCCGAACTGAATAAGTCAGATACATCACCCCAAGATAATTATCCTTGAGCATTAAACTCAAAAGAATACGTGGCTGTTTAAGTACTGGACCCCGATGAAAGCTTCCGATGAGTTATGGAATTATTCTCTCGTTAACAAACAAAGAAAACATCGCGATCAAGATAAATGGTTCTCCTGGAGATTTCACGTTGAGCTTAATGGTCGCGGGTCACGGGGGGTCGCGTCCAGGTAAGAACGCGAGCCACTGCGAATTACAGGTAACGACACGGTACCGACTAATCCTAATCCCCGAAAACCCTCAATAAAAAGAAAGAAAAAACCGTGGGGAATAGATGGTAACTTATGGAATGACTAAGTGTTTCAGACAAAGGAGCTAAGATTACTTTTCATAACTTAATGTGATGCTGACTCGCTACTGACTTGAGGCTGTTGAATCGATTGCGCCAATGAGAACAAATAGAAAAGGAGGAGGAGACGAAGGAGCTTAGGTTACTTTCCATAACTTAGTGCGACGCTGAAGAGGTTGATTTTTTTTTTACAACAAAGGAGAAAGCTCAAGGGCGCAAAAAAAGGAAACAATAATAAAAAAAAGCCAGTTACTCGCTGCTCCAACAAAAAAGAATCATAAGAGGTGGCTGAAAGAGAGCTCAGTTTCGGGAGGCATGAACGTATGAACATGAACCAATCTGAACAATTAGAAATAAACACAGTGGGCTTTTTCCGAACTTATTTTTTGCCTTTGAACTGTTTTCTTTGCTGTAAAAAACGGTATTGTTTTAACTTAACATTCAAATAGTGAACAGAAACAACAGACTACGTGTGGGAAAGACAAAGACCGGATCATAAACTCGTCACGACACTAACGGTGAGGAAGAAAGAGAGATAGATGGATAGAGAGGAAGATATAGAGGGTGAGAGAGAGGATTGAAATAAAGATAAAAGAGATGAAAGACAGAAGGGTGAATCTTTAAAGCTAGGATACATGAAAGGAGGAATGGAGAAAGGGAGAGAGGAGAGAAGAGAGAGAGAAGAGAGAGAGAGAGAGAGAGAGAGAGAGAGAGAGAGAGAGAGAGAGAGAGAGAGAGAGAGAGAGAGAGAGAGAGAGAGAGATAGAGAGAGATGGTGAGAGAGAGAGAGAGAGAGAGAGAGAGAGAGAGAGAGAGAGAGAGAGAGAGAGAGAGAGAGAGAGAGAGAGAGAGAGAGAGAGAGAGAGAGAGAGAGAGAGAGAGAGAGAGAGAGAGAGAGAGAGAGAGAGAGAGAGAGTTCTTTACAAGCGTGTTTCTTAATCAAAGAGAAAACAACTTCCACGGTAAATTTTCTGAGTTTAAACTTGATGCAACATTTAAATCAAGAAAACAAAAGAAGAAGAGGAGAAGGAGGAGGAGGAGGAGGAGGAGGAGGAGGACGAGAAGGAGGAGGACAAGGAGGAGGAGGAGGAGGAGGAGAAGGAGGAAGAGAGGGAAGAGGAGGAGGAAAAGGAGGATGAGGAGGGGGAGGAGGAGGAAGATGAAGAGGAAGAGGAGGAGGAGGAGGAGGAAGAGGAAGAGGAAGAGGAGGAGGAGGAGGAGGAGGAGGAGGAGAAGTGTTGAAATTAGAGATAAAAAGACAACGCCTAACTTAGAACACTAAAAATGAACGAAGAGAGAGAGAGAGAGAGAGAGAGAGAGAGAGAGAGAGAGAGAGAGAGAGAGAGAGAGAGAGAGAGAGAGAGAGAGAGAGAGAGAGAGAGAGAGAGAGAGAGAAATAACCATAAAACTATATAAATAAAAAGCGACATGTGAAATAAAAACAATTAAATTAATTTCAAGTATCATTACGATAATTGAATGCGATATTTTTTCCTATGACTTTTACTTCTCGCTTTCCTTTTCCTCTCTGTCTGTCATATCTTCCACCTACGCATGACCACACGCAGCCCATTCACTACCACCACCACCACCACCACCACCAGTAACGACAACCACAGTAACAATAATAACAAAAATAACAAAACCATAGGAACAGATTGCCAACCACCATTGTAAGCCAGTTTTTACCACCAGCAACCAACACCGCAACCATCACCCTCGTAGCAAACTGTCCGTGCCCAATGCAATCTAATGTTTACAATTTTGACCCACCGCCACCACCACCTGTATCATCACCATCATCATCACTGCAATTAACTCTCCCCCACAAAGACCCAACACCAATCACCAGTGCCATCACCATCAACACCACGACGCCCACTGCCGTCAACTCCAAGTCCCCAGCACCCACAACCATTACCATCATTAACAACACAACCACGATTACAAGACACTCTTCACCACTACCATCACCACCACAACCACCACACTGCAATAAATTTTTCAGCACCAAACCCCACCACGCACCACTACCACCACCACCACAACCACCACTGCAATAAATTTTTCAGCAACCAAATCCCACCTCGCACCACCACCATAACCACCAACATCACCACACTGCAATAAATTTTTCAGCAACCAAATACCACCACGTACCACCACCATCACCACCATAACC
>NC_066547.1:11942059-11957059 GCF_024679095.1 Eriocheir sinensis
TCTCTCATTTTATTGTCAAAGGAATTTCAAATGAATATATTCCTACTGATTTCTGAAGCCATATTTGCTTCGTGTGTTCGGTGCATTTGAATCTTAAAAAATACCTTCCAATAACATTATGAGTACCGGCGTTCTAAAGATATACCCACCCAAGCCGAGGTAAGGTCCGTCTCCACCACCCGTATTTGCGGTATTGACAGACGCAGAGAAGAAGAAACAATCATCAGCCCTTAACCCGGTAGCAGCGAGGGGCCAAATTTGTGGATTTACCGTGTACCAGCGACATAAACACCCCCAAATAGATGATGCATAAACTGATCACAAATGCATTGATATATATTATGAAATGGTTTGCATGAGTGATGATTTTTTCTCATTAATTCGCTTAGAGGGGGCTTTAAGAAACACGATCCCCGCAGCCACCGGGTTACCAATCGAACACATGATTCCTGTAACACCTAGCTTCAACCAAGGCTTTCGAGCTCTAAACTTACCCAGAGATACCTAACGTTTAGTGCCGCCCTCTAGACCCAGATCAAACAGCACGCACACGAACACAAGTCCCCTGATAAAAGAAGTCGTTCCCAGCGAGGTCAGGAGGCGGAGGAGGAAGAGCGCTTGGGGGAAGGAAGAGCGCTGGAGGAGAAGACGATGTTTCGGGAAGGAGTTTTCGGCAAGAGGCGACGCGGGGTCAGAAGACAGGCCAGGAAGGGAGGAAGGCGGCCATATTTCAAGGCTGGAGACAGTTTTATTTACACACTTGGAAGCAGACCAAAAGCTGAATATGTAAAGGGACGAAGAAAAAAGTAAGGAAAAAGAGGAAAATAGATATCCGCAGCCTCTGATCCGAATAGAGGCTTTGGAGGGAAAGGGGGAGGGGGAGAAGAGGAAGGTAGAAAGGAGGATAAAAAAATGTGAGTCCAGAATATATAAAAATTGATGCATGGAAGTTAGCAGCCTGTGAAGCGTAAAGTATATGTAAATAATTGAGGGAGTGAGTATAGATGTATGAATATTTAAGTAGATAAGTACGTGTGTGAGTCAGTCAGTAAGTAAATAGGAACGCAAATATGTAAATGAATGTGAAAATAAGTAAGAAAGTAAAT
Source organism: Eriocheir sinensis (assembly GCF_024679095.1). Taxonomy (NCBI): domain Eukaryota; kingdom Metazoa; phylum Arthropoda; class Malacostraca; order Decapoda; family Varunidae; genus Eriocheir; species Eriocheir sinensis. The sequence continues at coordinate 11,943,166 of NC_066547.1, forward strand.
AGGAAAGTATGTAAAGAATGAAGGAAGTAAGGAAAAGAAGGAAAAAAAGAAGGAATGGGAGTATCGAAGGAAGGAAGGAAAGAAGAGAGAAAGGAAAAAGAAAGAAAGGGAGGAAGAAACAGAAAAAGGAAGTAAGCAAAAAATTAAGTAAGGTAGAAAAGAATGAATGAATGTATGAAGGAGGAAAGGAAGGAAGCAAGAAAAAAAGAAAGGAAGGAAGGAAGGAAGAAAGAAAGGATGGAGGAAGGGAAGACAGAATAAATGAAGAAATGCATGAGAAAAAGAAAGAAGAAAGGAAGAAAGGAAGACAGGAAGTAGGAATGAACGGAATAAATGAACAAAGGACAGAGAGATGGAAGAAAGAAAAGCAAGGAAGCAAAACAAGGAAGAAAGAAAGGAAGGAAAGGAGGAAGTAACCAAGCAAGTAACGAAGATGGAAAGTACACGAATGAGAATAAGAAATAAACGAATGAATGGACGAAGAAACAAACAAAAAACACAAACAAACACGCAATAAATAGAGTAAATAAAAAAAAACCAGCAAACGCCCTTGACCGACACGTTGTAGGGAGGCAGAGGACAGGTTTCCATTGCAGGTTCAAATCCTTTTATGATGGATGCGGCGGGAAAAAAAACATTAGTGAACAGGTCTCTACATGCAAAATTAAATCTCTCTCTCTCTCTCTCTCTCTCTCTCTCTCTCTCTCTCTCTCTCTCTCTCTGTGTGTGTCTGTCTGTGTGTGTGTGTCTCTCTCTCTCTCTCTCTCTCTCTCTCTCTCTCTCTCTCTCTCTCTCTCTCTCTCTCTCTCTCTCTCTCTCTCTCTCTCTCTCTCTCTCTCTCTCTCTCTCTCCCCGTGAAAGTATGAAAGGAACAACGAAATTCACCGTTAAAATCACGTATCTCTTTCAGTACAATTAATTAATATAGTTTCCTATAATGATTTAAGCCCATGAGCAAAACAGGGAGGTAATAATTTAGTGTGCTATATGTTTCCAATACATAATATATTCTTTAGCTACAATACGACTGCTTAATATATTTTTCTCTAATTATTTAAGTTCTTCAGCAACACAGAGCTGTAATATGTGGGCCTTACGTTTCCAGAACGAAATATAACCTTTACGTAATATATGACTGGTTAATATCTTTTTCTATAATTGTTTAAGGTCGTAAGCAACATCGGGATACAATATGTTAGAGGGCCATATATTGTCCGTGCAAAACGATTCTTTATGCTCAATTTGACCTTCCCCGAAAAATATATTCTTTACATACGATACAATCAATAGAATAAGCAGTTTTCAATGACGATCTAAGTTTTTGTAAGCAAGAGAGTGATTTAATATAAAGTTGAATGATATGCTGTATTTACAAAAAAAAAAAATCGTTTTAAAATGTAATTCATAAATACAATATACTTATTTTCTACGACAATTTCAGGCCATAAACAAGAGGACGACTTATTTAATTATATTTATGTACTACTGAGTCAGGAGCATTCAGTACAAAAATTGTTAAATTATGTCCAGTAACTACAATGCCTATACTTTTGTAAGATGATTTGTCAACAAACATAGTGAAAAAATCTGGTGTTAGTTCATGAGTCTTCTTTACAGGACGAATGATACACAAAACAGCATGCAGGGAAGGAACACACGCATCCCTGTCCAATAAAGATTAAGGACAACAGTAAAATTATGTAAAATTATGTAGTACACGCGTTGCTGTCCACCACCGTTGCCAGATTGTCGTACTCAGAGCATAGTGTTTACCGGTTTCTGATGTCTCACAATTACCAAGAAACATCAGGATCTAACTCTTTTAACGATAACTATAAATGAGATTCGTTACTGGAGCCCAGAAGACAGTTTTGGGATAGGAAGTTGAGAAATATAAGCGGCTGAGTACGACAATCTGGCAACGTTTCTGTCCACGATTATACCACACGAACGACAAACAAAGAAGCACCAGGGAAACACGCGCTCTTCTCCTCTCTCTTCTCTTCTCTCCTCGTCTCCTCTGTTCACTAACGCTTTAAGTCAACAAAACAACAAAGCGAAATAATGTAGCGCCAGACCATGCGTTTTCTGTACAAGATTATCCTGCACGAACGACAAACGAACAAACAAACAAATAGAACCCAGGGAACGCAGGTATCAGACACCCCCCTCCCCCCCCCCGTCTATCCCTTCCCCCTCCCCCTGCCCCCTTCCTTCCGGTTCATGCAATCCACGATAGTGACCTCATTTCGCAGTCGCCTTGACCACGCCGAGAGAGGCAGGTTGGCAGGCCGGCATTCACTCAGGAGAGCCCGGCCATTTGGAGAACTGTTTTGAATTAAGGAACAGACAGGCTACGAAGCTCCTGTGTTTGTGTGTGTGTGTGTGTGTGTGTGTGTGTGTGTGTGTGTGTGTGTGTGTGTGTGTGTGTGTGTGTGTGTGTTTGCTGTGTTAATCCTACGCTTCCATTACTGTCTGTCTGTCTCTTTGTTTAATTCTCTCTGTTCGGCCGAGTGTCTTTGCCTGTCTGTTTCTCTCTCTCTCTCTCTCTCTCTCCCCCCCCCCCCTCACCCCCTGCCTCGTCCACGTCTATTTGCATTCCGTCCCGCCCTGCGTCCGCCACCAACACTCCCACACACCCACTTACACCCTCACGGCCTTACACCTTTGACTGTACACGCCTCCTCCTACACCTTGACCCCTCACACCTTGGCTACACCTTAAAACTATACTATCACACCCTTAAAACTGACTATACTCTTCCCATTAACTTCTCATTTCCCCATTAGGTGTATATCATTAGTCTACAGAGATACCACACCAATTATCCCATTACAACTTAGACATATCTTTATACCATGTCATTACACTTTTTAAACCGACACTTAACTACCCATTAAGTACACAAATTTACCTCCTTCCCTCTCTCCACTGCTCATTAAGTGCCATCTCCCTTTCTCCATTACCCATTAGTGTCCCCATCCCTTTCTGCATTGCCCATTAAGTGTCCCTTTCTCTTCATCGATTGCCAATTATGCGTCCCCTTCCCTTTCAGCAATTATTACGCTTCCCCTTTTCTTTTTACAGTGCCCATTAAGTGTATACCATTAGCTAGTCAATAAAGATGGCACCCCCTTCGACCCTTTCCACCCTATCTACACCTTTAACTCAGGTTCAATACCATAGACACTATACACTGTTCACATTACCCCCGTCATTAAGCCCCTCCTCCTGCCTCATTACGTGCATATCATTGGCCAATCTCCAAGTAAGCCACGCCCCCTGTCTTCCTCAGGCTGCATGTGATTGGTGGATGCTGGGAGAAGTCAAGGCCTATTGGTCGCTGAGGCTTATTTGCGTGTAAATGGAACTGAGGATAATTTACGAACATATACATAACTAATTCCACCTCTAATTAGCATATGTCTCCCCCATCTCTCTGTGCTTCCCTTCCTCTCCCCTCCCTCCATGAAATCCTCCCTCCCCCTCCCCCCTTCCTGTTCACGTACATTTACAATCATAATAATTCCACCCCTACTTAACATATGCCATCCTCTCTCTCTCTCTCTCTCTCTCTCTCTCTCTCTCTCTCTCTCTCTCTCTCTCTCTCTCTCTCTCTCTCTCTCTCTCTCTCTCTCTCTCTCTCTCTCTCTCTCTCTCTCTCTCTCTCTCTCTCTCTCTCTCTCTCTCTCTCCATGCTCCTCCTTCCTCCCCCTCCCTCCACGACCTCTTTCTCCCTCCCCCCGCTCCTCACTCCCAAGGTTGTCGTTTCCCGGCGTGTGTGTCGCCCCCAACACGAGCGGTCGTTCCATGCGCCTTCGCTCACTCTCCAAGGGAATCGCGCAGACCGTGAAATCGCCTCCTGTCTCCTTGCCCGGCTGAGAGACTGTGTTACGTTCGCCGCCCGTGTTATGCTGCCGCCACTACCAATGCTGCTGCTTTCACTACTACTACTACTACTACTACTACTACTACTACTACAACTACTACTACTACTACTACAACTACTACTACTACTACTACTTTTACTATTGCTGTATTACGTTCTCACTGCCATCACAACTACAACTTTTATTACCACTATTACTTTTACCATGACTACGACTACTACTACGACTACTACTACTATCACTGGTTTAGTTACTCCTGTTACTACGATTGCTACAGCTCTTTCTTATAACTGCCGCTGCCGCTGCTGTTAAAACCTCTATTGTTACTACTATTACCACTACTCTTACAACGACTGCTCCTATTACTGTTTGTACTACCATTATTACTACTTTTACTATTTCTGGCGTTTTTGCTCCGATTACTACTATTACTAAAGCTGTTTCTTACTACCACTGCCGCCACTGCCTATACTATCAACACTACTCCTGCTCTCACTACTACTACTACTACTACTACTACTATTACCCCAACTACTTCATTTAACATCAATAATTCTGTTGTTACCGTTACTGCCTTCTACTTCCCCCTCAGCATTGCCTGTTTCTCACTGTTTTCTCATAAGCTCATACTCATATTTCCTTTCAATACTTTCATTATTTTTCTGATTCCTTCAAATTATTTCCTAACTCCTCTAATTTGTTTCCTTCATTTCGTCGCTTCTTGGCATTTTTTTTCCTTCGTATCTTCTCTACCTTTTGCTGGAGTTCAAACTTTTTTTTTTATGTCTTTTTCGCTTCCTTGTTTTACTCCACTCGTATTCATCCAATTTAATTCAACTTTTTCGTCTGTCTGTCTCCCTGTCTGTTTATCCGTCAGTTTGTTTGCCTGTGTCTGTCTGTCTGTCTCTTTGTCTGTTTCCCAGTTTGTCTTTCTTTCTACCTGTATGTCTGTCTTCTTTCTGTCTATCTATCTTCTTTTATGTTATTTGTCTTCCTTTCTGTCTATCTATCTTCCTTTCTGTTTATCTATTTTCCTTTCTATCTGCCTCTCTCTCTCTCTCTCTCTCTCTCTCTCTCTCTCTCTCTCTCTCTCTCTCTCTCTCTCTCTCTCTCTCTCTCTCTCTCTCTCTCTCTCTCTCTCTCTCTCTCTCTCTCTCTCTCTCTCTCTCTCTCTCTCTCTCTCTCTCTCTCTCTCTCTCTCTCGCCAACCCTTTAACACAAACAGTTTTCACCCTTCACACCTCTTCAGTCTTCAGCCAACTCCTCTGCCCTCCCATCTATTTTTTTTTCCTCCATCGCCTACATGTCCCTCCTCTTCTGCCTCTCGTCTCTCCTCTTCCTCCTCCTTTACTTCCCTCTCTCGTCTTTCCTCACCTTTCCTTCACCTCTTCTTCGCCTCCTCTTCCATTTATTTCTCCATCATCCTTCTTCTCATCTTACACACCTTTTACACGTCTCTCCTCTCTCCACTTTTTCTACCTCCTCCTCCTCCTCCTCCTCCTCCTCCTCCGGGTCTCAGAGGAACTTCTATTTCCTCCTCCATCGCTGCCGCATACTTCCTCCACTTCTTTCTTCGTCTCCTCCCTGTTTTTTTTCTTTTTCCTATTTTTTTTTCTCTGCCAGTTTCAATTCATTCCTTTATTTACTTTTTGTCTCTTGCTTTTTTCACTTTTGCTTCTCTACAGTTTTTTTTTTTTTTTTTTTGCGTATTTCAATGGCTATTTTTTTTTTACACGTTTAGTTTTTTTTGTTATTTTCGCAAGATTCTGCTTTTTTTGTGATTGTTTTTTGTTCTTTCTCGAATTTGCTTCCATTATTTTTGTCAAGGTTCTCTTTCTCCAGTTTTTCATGCTTCTATTTTTCATGATATTTTTTTTGTATATATGTATTTCGTTTCTTTTCCTTTCTTTTTTCCTGTATTTCCTTCCTTTCTTCCTTCTTTCCTAATTTCTTTCTTTCTCCGTTCCTTTTTCCTCTCTTTTTTTCTTTCTTTCTCTTTTCCTCTCCCCTTCTCTTTCCTTCCTCTTCCTGTAATTCCTTTCTTTCTTTCTTTCTTCCTTCTTTTCTTCTTTCTTTATTTCTCCCTTCCTTTTTTCTCTCTTCCTTTTTCTTTCTTTCTCTTTTCCTCTTCCCTTCCTCTTCCTATATTTATTTATTTCTTCCATCTTTTCTTCTCTCCTTATTTCTCCCTTCCTTTTTTCTCTCTTCTTTTTTCTTTCTTTCTCTTTTCCTCTCCCCCTTCCTCTTTTTTTCATTAGTAAGCAGAAACTTTGATCTCCACCTTTTATTAACATTCCTCTTTCCAGGTGAGCGGAATTTTCACCTTTTTTTCTCGCCAGGTAAGGGCAGCTCGCGCACACACACACACACACACACACACACACACACACACACACACACACACACACACACACACACACTTGAGGACTCACTTTCCCTCTTGCTCATTTTCGGACGTTTTTTTCTCGCACTTTCATTTTCTTTTCCTTTCCCTTTTCTTTTTTGTTTTGTTTTTTCAACAGGTGTCTGGTGAGCCATTTTTTTTTCCTCCTCCTCATTCTTAAATTCTAATCTTGTTTTTCTTTCAATCATCTCGGACATTTCTTTTTCTTTCTTTTTCTTGGCGTTTCTTTTTTTACTCTTTTTCCAACAGGTGTCTCGTGGGCCTTTTTTTTCTCTTCCTCCTCCTCATTCTTAAATTCTAATCTTGTTTTTCTTTCAATAATTTCGGACATTTCTTTTTTTTCTTTTTCTTTCCTTTTCTTTTTCCCAACAGGTGCCTGGTAAACCTTTTTTTTTCCTCCTCCTCATTCTTAAACTCTAATCTTTTTTTTTCAATCATTTCGGACATTTTTTTCTTTCTTTTTCTTTCCGCTTCTTTTTTCTCTTTTTTTTCCAACAGATGTCTCGTGAGCTTTTTTTCCTCCTCCTCATTCCTAAACTCTAATCTTGTTTTTCTTTCAATCATTTCGGATATTTCTTTTTTCTTTATTTCTTTTCCTTTTCTTTTTTCTTTTTTTTCCCAACAGGTGTCTCGTGAGCCTTTCTTTTTCTCCTCCTCCTCCTTCGCACTCCTAAACTCTAACCTTATTTTTACGATGACATCTAAAGAGCCTGTTTACCTCTCCCCTGATACAATAATAACATGTAACAACAATAGAAGTTCGACGAAACAAAAAACTTAATCTAGTCTGAAAAGAAAAAATGTAATATTCTGCGCTTTCACTATTTTTTTTTCTTTCGAGTATTAGTAATTTCAAGCTTCCTTTTTCTTATTTTCTTTTGCATCGTCCACTCAACACAAAGATTACGGACAACAAGCTTACAGGGAGGGATGGAGGGAAGGAGGGAGAGAGGAAGGGAGGAAGTGAAAACGAAAGGGAGGGAGGGAGGAATAGGAAGGAGAGAGGAAGGGAGGAAGTGAAAATGAAAGGGAGGGAGGGAGGGAGGGAAGGAAGAAGAGAGGAAGGGAGGAAGTGAAAATGAAAGGGAGGGAGGGAGGGATAGGAAGGAAGGAAGGAAGGAGGGTGAAACGAAAGAGAAAGGGAGGGAAGGAGTAAGAGGCAGAGGGTTAAAGAGAGGGAGGGAGAGAGAAAGGAAGGGGCAGGAGTCGAAAGGGAAGGAGGGAGGGAGGAAGGAATTGGCAGAGGGCGAGAAACGGGACGGGGGGAGGGAGAAAGGGAGAGAGGATGAAAAGACGGAAGGAAGGAAAGAAGGGAGGGAGGGTGGGAGGGAGACGGAGGGGTGGAGGGGACCAGCGGTGAAGACATCAAGGGAAGACAATGATACGGACGAAGAAGAAGCAGGCGAATGAGGTAAGAGCCTGTTCGTCAAGGTAATCTGATGAGAGGATGGCAATCTGCATACACGAACAGGGGGGAGGGAGGAGGAGGAGGAGGAGGAGGAGGAGGAGGAGGAGGAGGAGGAGGAGGAGGAGGTGGAGGAGGAGGAGGAGCCAGGGGGAAGAGGAGACAGAAAAGGAGCAAGGGGAGATGGAGGAGGAGGAGGAGGAGGAGTCAGGGGGAAGAGGAGACAGAAAAGGAGCAAGGGGAGATGGAGGAGGAGGAAGAGGAGCCAAGGGGAAGAGGAGACAGTAAAGGAGCAAGGGGAGATGGAGGAGGAGGAGGAGGAGGAGCCAGGGGGAAGAGGAGACAGAAAAGGAGCAAGGGGAGATTGAGGAGGAGGAAGAGGAGCAGGGGGAAGATGGGTAGGAGAGGAGAACAACGATTAGATTCTGGAAAACAAGGAAGACAAAAGCGGAAGGAAGCAAGAAAACAACCTTCATGATTAAGTTGATGATGATAATGATGATGGTGATGATAATGAAAATAATAATAAAAAGGATGATGGTGACGAGGAGGAGAACGTACAGGAGGAGGTGAACAAAATCGAGGATATGGAAAACAACGAAAGAAAACGAAGAAAACAATGAAACAAAACGTGGATCAGGAGGAGCTGAAGGAGGAGGAGGAGGAGGAGGAGGTGGAGGAAGACAGGAGAAAAGAGGAAGGACTGAAATGAAAGAAGAGAGAGAGAGAGAGAGAGAGAGAGAGAGAGAGAGAGAGAGAGAGAGAGAGAGAGAGAGAGAGAGATTAAACATAGAGAGAAAGAAAATGAGCGAGAGGAAGGAAACAGAGGAGAAATTGTACCGAGTAAGAGATAGAATTAAAGTAAACAAGGAAACAAAGTAGGTGTAGACAAAGCAAAAAAAGAAAAAAAAAAGGGGAGAAAGGGAAAGTTGTGGAAATTGAAAGACAGGAAGAAAAATAGAAACGGAGTGAAGGAGGATTTTGTTGATGAAAAGATTAAGCAAGAAAAAAAGAATAGGCATGTGAAAGACTTGTACTTAGAAGACAGAGGAGGGAAAAAAAATAAGGGAGGGACGATTGTGTAGGTAAAGAGATGAAGGAAGAAAAATATAAAGGGAATGGGAGAGGGTTGTGTTGATGAGAAGACTGTAAGAAAGAAAAAGAAAGGGCATGTGAAAGACTTGTACATATTAGAAGACAGAGGAAGGAAAAAAAATAAGGGAGGGACGATTGTGTAGGTAAAGAGATAAAGGAAGAAAAATATAAAGGGAATGGGAGAGGGTTGTGTTGATGAGAAGATTGTAAGAAAGAAAAAAAGAAAAGGATTACGGAATTTTCTTTTTTCTACAGACAAGGAGACAGTTCCAGGGCGTGAAAAAAAAAACAATAATTAAAAAAAATCCCGCTATTTACTGGTTACTGCTATTCTGATATTCTGATTAAAAGATAAACAAAAAATAAAACAGCTGAGAGGGAGTGACAGAGGGTTGCTGTGTTGATTAGAAGATGGAGAGGAAAAAAAGATGACGAAGTGCAGGAAGGCAATGCATATTAGAATGATAGACGATGATGCAAAAGAGGGGAACAAAACGGACTTGGAAAAATGAAAGAAAGACATCGAGGGACAGGTGGAGGGACCGAGAGCGACGCAATGCCAGGTGCCGCGGACGTCAAGAAGTTATGCGGCTCCTCTCACGCATGACGGAAAAGTCTTGCATTATTTGTTGCGGGGGGGGCGGGGTGGTGGGAGGGGAGGGAGGGAGGGGAGAGTCTGTCACAGGGAAAAATGAGAAAGGGGTGGAAAAGATTTGTTGTCTTGGGGGAGGAGAAGAAAGGGGGAGTTATCTGTTTTTGAGAGGAGAAGAGGGGAGGGGGAGAGTCTGTTGCAGAGGGAGATGGGAAAGGGGTGGAAGGGATTTGTTGTCTTGGGGGAGGAGAAGAAAGGGGGAGCGATCTGTTGTTGGGGGAGAAGAGGGGAGGGGGGAGTACTTCTGTGTTCGTGGGGAGGGGAAGGAAACGGGTGGAGGGTGATCTGTTGTCATAGTGAGGTGGGGGAGAAGAGGGGAGGGGGGAGTGATCTATTGTTATGGTGAGGGAGAATAGGAGGGGAGGGGAGGAAGGGGAGGTACTTCTATGGTCGTGGGTTGGGGACAGGGTAGCATTTTCTTTGCCGAGGGTACGGGGAGAGAGGGCATTGTTGCTGTGGGTCGGGAAGGGGATAAGGGAGAGGGAATGGGTAGGGAAGGGGATAAGGGAGAGGGAATGGGTAGGGAAGGGGATAAGGGAGAGGGAATGGGTAGGGAAGGGGATAAGGGAGAGGAGAGTTTCTGTTGCCATATGTAAGGGAGGGGGAGGGAAAGCTTTCTGTTGCCTCAAAGAGTAGATGGAAGGGCTTCAGTATATATAAACAGGGATGGAAGGGGCTGAAAGGACTCTCGTAATGGGTAAGGAACGAAGGGAACGAATGATCAAGCCAGGAAGGGAAGAAGGATAAAATAAACAAAGAGGGATAATGAAACTAGGAAGGAACGAACGAATGGAAGAAGGAACGAAGGGGAATGATCAAGCCAGGAAGGGAGGAAGGATAAGAGAAACAAAGGGGATAACCAAGATAGGAAGGAACGAACGAAGGGGAATGGTCAAGATAGGAAGGGAGGAAGGATAAAAGAAACAAAGGGGGATAATCAAGCTAGGAAGGAACGAACGTAGGAAAGAAGGAACGAAGGGGAATGGTCAAGCCAGGAAGGAAGAGAAGAAATGCAAGAGAGAAACGATCAAGCTAGGAAGAAAGAAAAGGAAAAAAGTGAATGAAAAGCAATGATCACAGCAAGATGGAAGGAAGGAAGGAGGGAATACAAGGAAGGAAGAAAATTAAAGACTAATAGAAATGTAAAGGGATAGAAAGATTGAAAGGGAGTGGAAGATAGGAAGTCATGAGAGATAGACAGGAAAGGAATGAAAAGAGGAGAAAGAAGGAAAGGGAGGAAAGATTTTTTTTTTGTTGGCATGGGAGACGGAAGAGAAAGGTGAAGGAGCTGGAAGGAATGTGTTGTCGTGGGGAGATAAATGGGATTGAGAAGGAGAAGTGGGAAGGGGTGTTGCTGTTTAAATGGAGATGAAGAGATTATGCTGTCGAGGAGAGAAAAGGGGCAGTGGGAATGGAAGTGTAAGGGAAGGGGAAGGAACGTAGTTTTGCTGTTTAAATGGAGATGAAAAGATTATGCTGTCGAGGAGAGATAAGGGGCAGTGGGAATGGAAGTGTTAAGGGAAGGAGAAGGAACGTAGTTTTGCTGTTTAAATGGAGATGAAAAGATTATGCTGTCGAGGAGAGATAAGGGGCAGTGGGAATGGAAGTGTAAGGGAAGGAGAAGGAACGTAGTTTTGCTGTTTAAATGGAGATGAAAAGATTATGCTGTCGAGGAGAGATAAGGGCAGTGGAATGGAAGTTAAGGGAAGGAGAAGGAACGTAGTTTTGCTGTTTAAATGGAGATGAAAAGATTATGCTGTCGAGGAGAGATAAGGGGCAGTGGGAATGGAAGTGTTAAGGGAAGGAGAAGGAACGTAGTTTTGCTGTTTGAATGGAGATGAAAAGATTATGCTGTCGAGGAGAGATAAGGGGCAGTGGGAATGGAAGTGTAAGGGAAGGAGAAGGAACGTAGTTTTGCTGTTTAAATGGAGATGAAAAGATTATGCTGTCGAGGAGAGATAAGGGGCAGTGGGAATGGAAGTGTTAAGGGAAGGAGAAGGAACGTAGTTTTGCTGTTTAAATGGAGATGAAGAGATTATGCTGTCGAGGAGAGATAAGGGGCAGTGGGAATGGAAGTGTTAAGGGAAGGAGAATGGACGTAGTTTTGCTGTTTGAATGGAGATGAAAAGATTATGCTGTCGAGGAGAGATAAGGGGCAGTGGAAATGGAAGTGTAAGGGAAGGAGAAGGAACGTAGTTTTGCTGTTTAAATGGAGATGAAAAGATTATGCTGTCGAGGAGAGATAAGGGGCAGTGGGAATGGAAGTGTAAGGGAAGGAGAAGGAACGTAGTTTTGCTGTTTAAATGCAGATGAAGAGATTATGCTGTCGAGGAGAGATAAGGGGCAGTGGAAATGGGAGTGTTAAGGGAAGGAGAATGGACATAGTTTTGCTCTTTTGGGGAAGGTAGAAAGATTTTGTTGTAGTAACCCTTTCGTTCGCCTCGTCCTCCTCACTCCTAAACTCTAATCTTATTTCTTCAATTACACCTGCAGACCCTGTTTACCTGTTCCGTGATAAAATAATAACACGCAATGGCAATAAAAGTTAAGCGATACAAAAAGCATATGGGGAAGGAGAAGGAGAAGCGGTTTTGCTGGAAGGTGGAAAGATTCTATGGTTGTAGGGAGATAAAATGGACTGGAACTGGAAGGGAATGGGGAAAAGGGAGGAGATGAAGGTATATATTATGCTGTTTATAGGGAAGATGGAAAGATATCTGTAAAGGGGAAGGGGAAGAGGAGAGGAAGAGAAGGGTATTTTGATGTTTACAGGAAATAAAGAAAGATATCTGGAAAGGGGAAGGGGTAGAGGAGAGGAAGGGAAGGGTATTTTGCTGTTTACAGGAAATATAGAAAGATGTCTGGAAAGGGAAAGGGGAAGAAGGGAAGGAGGGAAGGGTATTTTGATGTTTACAGGAAATATAGAAAGATATCTGTAAAGGGGAAGGGGAAGAGGAGAGGAAGGGAAGGGTATTTTGATGTTTACAGGAAATATAGAAAGATGTCTGGAAAGGAAAAGGGGAAGAAGGGAAGGAGGGAAGGGTATTTTGATGTTTACAGGAAATATAGAAAGATATCTGTAAAGGGGAAGGGGAAGAGGAGAGGAAGGGAAGGGTATTTTGATGTTTACAGGAAATATAGAAATATATCTGTAAAGGGGAAGGGGAAGAGGAGAGGAAGGAAAGGGTATTTTGATGTTTACAGGAAATATAGAAAGATATCTGTAAAGGAAAAGGGGAAGAGGAGAGGAAGGGAAGGGTATTTTGATGTTTACAGGAAATATAGAAAGATATCTGTAAAGGGGAAGGGGAAGAGGAGAGGAAGGAAAGGGTATTTTGATGTTTACAGGAAATATAGAAAGATATCTGTAAAGGAAAAGGGGAAGAGGAGAGGAAGGAAAGGGTATTTTGATGTTTACAGGAAATATAGAAATATATCTGTAAAGGGGAAGGGGAAGAGGAGAGGAAGGGAAGGGTATTTTGATGTTTACAGGAAATATAGAAATATATCTGTAAAGGAAAAGGGGAAGAAGGGAAGGAGGGAAGGGTATTTTGATGTTTACAGGAAATATAGAAAGATATCTGGAAAGGGAAAGGGGAAGAGGAGAGGAAGGGAAGGGTATTTTGATGTTTACAGGAAATATAGAAATATATCTGTAAAGGGGAAGGGGAAGAGGAGAGGAAGGAAAGGGTATTTTGATGTTTACAGGAAATATAGAAAGATATCTGTAAAGGGAAGGGAAGAGGAGAGGAAGGGTATTTTGATGTTTACAGGAAATATAGAAAGATATCTGTAAAGGGGAAGGGGAAGAGGAGAGGAAGGAAAGGGTATTTTGATGTTTACAGGAAATATAGAAAGATATCTGTAAAGGGGAAGGGGAAGAGGAGAGGAAGGAAAGGGTATTTTGATGTTTACAGGAAATATAGAAAGATATCTGTAAAGGGGAAGGGGAAGAGGAGAGGAAGGGAAGGGTATTTTGATGTTTACAGGAAATATAGAAAGATATCTGTAAAGGGGAAGGGGAAGAGGAGAGGAAGGGAAGGGTATTTTGCTGTTTACAGGAAATAAAGAAAGATATCTGGAAAGGGAAAGGGGGAAAAGGGAAGGAGGGAAGGGTATTTTGCTGTTTATGTGGAAGATAGAAAGACTTATCATGGGGAGATAAGATGGATTAGAATTGGAGATAGGAGGCGAAGAAAAGGAGGGAAAGGGTCTTCTGCTGTTCGAGGGAGACAAATTCTGTCGAGAGGGGAAGGGAGGGAAGGCTGTTCAGCGAGAGAGTAAGGGATTCTGCTGCCATAAGAATATTCAGGGGACATTTCTTGGCGTTGAAGGTGACTGACTTTCTGATGATCCCGCCGATGTTGAAGGAGGCAGAGACAAGAGGTCGGTATTGTCAGATGCTCCCACCCCTCACACCGACTATTTCCAAAGGCCGAAAAGGAGGT
>NC_066547.1:11962059-11974559 GCF_024679095.1 Eriocheir sinensis
AAAAATAAGAGAGAAGATTGCATAGAAAAGGAAAAAAATGAGAGCTTAAGGAAAAGTAGGAGAAAGGAAAGGAAGGAGAGAAGGAAAAGGAAAGGTGAGGGAAAGGGAGGAGAGAGGGAGGGAGGGAGAGCGTGAGAAAACGTAAGAGGAAAATTGGGTAAGAGAAAGGAAGAGAGGAAAAACGTAAGGAAGGATAGGAGAAGGAAAGGGAGAGAGAGGCAAGGTAGAAGACAGAGACATGCGGGGAGGAAGGGAAGGAGAAGGAAAGGGAGAGAGGAGAGTTAGACGACAGGGAGTGATGTGAGTAGGAATGGGACAGGTAAGGGAAAGGGAGGGAGGAAAGTTTGAGACAGAGAGTGATGGGAGGAGGAAGGGGACAAGGTTAGCGAGTTGGGTTTGTTTGGGAGAAGAAAAAAAAGATCATCGGCTTAAGGATAAATGAAGGAGTAAATGAGAGTATGCCAGATAGATGAAGAGATGGATGATGGGAGAAAGGGAGAGGGTGAATGGATGAATGAAAATAAAGAAGTAAAAGGGAATAACAGAAAATGAAGGAAGGAAGGAAGACGAAACCACAAAAATAGGGAAAGAAATGAGAAGAAACGAAATAGGAAAAAAAAGGAGAAAAGAAAGAAAAACAGTTGAAAAAAAATGATGAAAATAAAGGAAGGAAGGATGGATAAAGGATAAAAGAAGGGAGGAAGGAAGAAAGGAAGAAGAAACCACGAGAAAAGGAAAGAAGGAATAAAGGAAACAAAAAAACAACGAAAAAGGAGAAGAGGAAAAAAATTAAAGAAAGAAGAAAGATGGAAAATGATGAAAACAAAGAACGGAAGGATGGATAAAGGATCAAAGGAAGAAAGGAAGGAGAGGAAAAAAGAAAAACAAAAGCTAGGAAAGAAGACAAAAAAAGATAAAAGGCGAAGGTAAGAAGAGAGAATAGATAATTGAAAGGAGAGATGGAAGGAAAGATTGCTCGGAGGAAAAAAGAAAAAAATCGTAGACACAAAAAGAGAGGAATACGGAAGAAGAAGAAGAAGAAGAAGAAGAAGAAGAAGAAGAAGAAGAAGAAGAAGAAGAAGAAGAAGAAGAAGAAGAAGAAGAAGAAGAAGAAGAAGAAGAAGAAGAAGAAGAAGAAGAAGAAGAAGAAGAAGAAGAAGAAGAAGATATGAATGAAGAAAGACGATGAGGAAGAGAGAGAGAGAGAGAGAGAGAGAGAGAGAGAGAGAGAGAGAGAGAGAGAGAGAGAGAGAGAGAGAGAGAGAGAGAGAGAGAGAGAGAGAGAGAGAGAGAGAGAGAGAGAGAGAGAGAGAGAGAGATCTATCCACCTATTTATCCACCAACCTCCACATTATCCATCACTCCATCCATCGACACTCCACCTTATTCCCCAGTCAATCCACTTTCCCTCTACCTATGCACAGATCCACCCATCAAACTCCACCTATACACGAATCGATCCACTTTCCCTCCACGTTATATACCACTCCATCCACTGACACTCCACCCCGTTCGCCAGTCAATCCACTTTCCCTCAACCTATCCACAAGTCCATCCATCAAACTCCACCAACTTGCCGGTTCACTCAAATACCCTCCACCCTATCCACTTACACTCCACTATATTCCCCACTCCTTACACTGTCTCTCAACCACTCCACAGATCCATCCACCAAGCTCCACTCTACTCACTTCTTTATCTACCACGCCTCCACCTACCACTATGATCAACCAATCAACCTTCCATCTGTCACCAGTCTATCTATCACCAGTCAATCCACCAACCCTCCACTTATCCACCAGCTCATCCACGAGACACAGAGGTTTATATTGAAGAAAAGGGAAGTATAAAAAGTGAATGAGAAAAAGCTGAAGTTGAAGCGAAAGAGAGAGAAGACAATTAAGGGAGAGGAGAGAAAAACGAGAAGCCTTTTAAATGTGTCCTGTCTGAGAGAATAGTCTAATAAGGGGGGGAGGGGAGGAGGGGGATCTGTACTTAAAAAAAAAAAAAAAAACAGCGCCAGGAACATTATACCACACCACTACTACTTTTTTTTAGCAGTCAACTCCACATCACAGTACACTCCACCTAACCACACCTAACCACTCCACATCAGGTAACAGCAAACAACACCTTTCCTTTGCCTCTCTTTCCCATCCCTCCGCTCTCCTTTTCTTCCTTTCTTTTACCTTTCTTCACTCTCTACCTTCCCTTCTTTCTCCTATCTTCCTTCTCCTACCCTTCCTAACTATCTCCCCCCTTCCCTCCATCCTATCCCCCCTCACTCTCTCCTACCTGTATCTCCATTATATATTTTCTCTCCCTCCTTTCTTTTCTCCTCCCGTCACTCTCTCCTACCTTTCCTCACTTTCTGCTTGCCCTTCTTTCTCCTCCCTTCCCTCTCTCCTGACTTTCCTTACGCTCTCTCTCCTTTCTTTTATCTTTCCTACCTTTTCTCACTTTCCTTTTCTACTACCTTTCTGCTAGATCACCACACTCCACCTATGAATACCATATAACACCACACCACGCTATACCTCATCAACCCATACCTCTTCACAATAATTATAACCTCGCCACACCCACATTAAGCCACACTAATTAAAACACTACTAAACCGCGCCACACCACATCGCACTTCACTAGCAAAAACCATACCACCTCACATCATACCACACTAAACCACACCATCTCACCACACCACTTAAAACCAAACCACATAAGCGTAACACAGAGTCTGCGCTAACACCTTATCACGCTTTGTCGCTCTCCCTCAAAACCCCACTACACTCCATAACCAGTGCGATACCCCCCTCTCCCTCACCCACACCTTTCTATGTCTTAAAATCAACCATAAACACAACCATCTTCTCACAAGCACACCCACGCAGGTATTTTGACCCCACCGCAAATCCACCTTACTCCACCTCCCTTTCCACCTTCTCCACACTCTGCATCTTCTCTTACTTATGCTCCCCTTTCCCTGTCCCTCCTTCCCTCCCTCCCTCATTCCCATTACCTTTTGTTTTCCTTCTCTCTCCTTTCTCCTCCTTCCTTCTTCTCTCCTTCCAGCTTTTGTTTTTCTCCTTCTTTCGTCCTCTTCCTCCATAATCTTCCTCCACACTCTCCATCTTCCTTTACTTGTGCCGCCCCCCCTTCGCTCCACTCCCTCTCCCTCCCTCCCATTATCTTTTGTTTTCTTCTCTTCGCACCTTTCTTCCCTCCCGCCCTAAAAGTGGAGGCAAGAAAGGCAGGTGAGCAAAAGGTGAGGAGCAGTAATTAGCAGGTAAAGGGAAGCGGAAGATGTGCCTTGATTGTTGACCAGGTGAGAGAGAGAGAGAGAGAGAGAGAGAGAGAGAGAGAGAGAGAGAGAGAGAGAGAGAGAGAGAGAGAGAGAGAGAGAGAGAGAGAGAGAGAGAGAGAGAGAGAGAGAGAGAGAGAGAGAGAGAGAGAGAGAGAGAGAGAGAGAGAGAATATGCAAATAGATAATAAAAATATATCCATAAAAATGAAACGTGTGTGTGTGTGTGTGTGTGTGTGTGTGTGTGTGTGTGTGTGTGTGTGTGTGTGTGTGTAAGGCATAAACACAGACAGACAAACAGACACACACTCAGAGACATACAAACACAAACACACACACACACACACACACACACACACACACACACACACACACACACACACACACACACACAGCCCGTTAGTTACTGCCTCGCTGACCTTTAATTCACCGTTTCGTTCCCTCTACTAATTGACTCCCGGCCAAAACCTTCCCTTCGCCTCCGAATATTATGAACTTGATCTATATATACACATTCAACAAATAGCTCGCCCTTTTCCTATATGGCCAGGTTTTAATCTTTTCCTTTCCGTCATGCTTTCCCTTTCAGTAATTCAATCTTTTTTTGATGTATTTTTGTTTTGTTTTTTCTCGTAAGGTTCGGTAATTCAATCTTTTCTTTTATTTTTTATGTATGTATTTTGTTTTGTTTTTTTCTCCCAAGGTTCGTTTCATATTCTTTTTTATGTGTTTTTCGTTTTACTTTTCAAACTCATCAATGGTAACTATTTTTTTGTGTGTGTCTCACTTTCCTTAATTACTCTTGTTTTTATTTATCTTTCGTTTCATATTCTTTTTTATGTGTTTTTCGTTTTACTTTTCAAAATCATTCATGGTAACTATCTTTTTTATGTATTTTCCGCCTCCTTAATTACTCTTGTATTAATTTTTTTTTCTCACTTTTCAAAATCATTCACATATTTCTTGATTTCCATTTTCGCGTTCCCATGTTTTCTCTCTCCTCTACCTCATATTTCCTTCATTTTTAACTCTCACTTTCATTTATTTTTCATTGTCTATCATGTTTTTCCTCATTTCTGCATTGCGTGAGTTTTGACTTCGTTCGACTCATATATTTTGATTCCATTTGCTTTTCTCTGTCCACTTTTGTTAGTTCGACCATTTTCATCATTCGTCATCATTTCCTTATCCTCGTCGTCTCCTCTCAACTCACTCCATTTCCTCCCTTCCAATATTTTACGGAATTCGTCGTTCATATTCAGTTTTCCTCTCCTCTCCTCTCCTCTCCTCTCAGGTTTTCCCTTTACAAAACCAATATTCAAGTTAACATTTCCATTTATCTAACTGTCTACCTGTCAGTCTAAGGAATATGCCTGTCTATTTTTTTTCAGTCAATAAACTTATCTATTTGTTTATCTACTTTTCTGTCTGTCGTTTCATCTTTCTATCAGTCTATCTGTCTGTCTCTTTCATTTAATCAATCTACTTAACTATATTTATTCCTATCTAGCTATCTATGTATATATCAGCATTTTTATCTACCTAGTTATATATGTCTGTGTCTTTCTATCTATCTATCTATCTACCTAACAATCTATATATCCATTTATATATCTTCCTACCTAACCACAGACACCATTCTCTATCCATCTATGTATATATTTATCTACCTCCTTTTTTATTATTGTTTCCTTTTTTTGGTGCCCTTGAGCTGTATCCTTTGTTGTAAAAATAAAAAAAATAAAAACCTACCTACATACCCTTCGTACCTGCCCACCTGACTACTAATCCATCTACCTACCAATCTATCTATCGCTCTCGCCCATCCCCCACATCTGGTATATCCTGAATGGCCGTCACTCTCACCGCACGAGGCCCAGCGAGCGCGGTAACGACATGACCGTAAAATAATAATCAAAATAGTGTATATGTACGCACACACGCAACGGGACGGGAGAGTTAACAGAATCAACGGGGAAATAATAACGGCGTGAGGGAGGTAATTGAATCTAAAGGGAAGGACAATATTAGACTGGAGGGATGTTAGGGAATGTTGATAAAGAGGAATAATAAAAAAATGACAGAAGTTAATGAATGAAGGAAAATAAGACATGGAGGGAATACACTCACACTCACACTCACACACACACACACACACACACACACACGCAATCAAATAAGGGCATGAAACTCACTAGCTCATCACACATCATAATTACTCTCTCTCTCTTAACTCTCTATCTATCTATCGTAAACACAGAGCTCCTCCATATTAAATCACGACTTTCCCCTTTGATCTTAATTATTTGAATTAAAACCACACACACACACACACACACACACACACACACACACACACACACACACACACAGACACACACACACCTTTCTCCCCACATACACACACCCCCCTTCTCCACCCCATACACACACACACACAACCCCCTTCCCACCACACACACACACGCACGCACGCACATACACTCGTTATGCTAATTCACCCCAGGTCACATTAGCTCAGGTACTGTTAATTAACCTCGTGTTGATGTTCCTGTTTTTTTTTTTTTGTCATTCTTATCGCTCTTAAGGCTAGGAAAAAAAATTGTACAAGTCTCGTTTATAAGTGGGATCCAAATATGTAACTACTTTTTTTTAGGTCAGGTGAGTAAAAAATTTAAGAGTAATGATATTTAACGCTATCGCCTCTACTCGATATCTGTTTATACCCAAAGATGGGGACTAGAATAAGAGAAAGAATGTACAGGTAGAGGAATTGTTTGTGTCAGTGTGTTAAAAGTAGTCCAAATCAGGTGGAATATTACAGGGAGTTTATGATCTACCTATCCTTCTATCAATCAATCTATCCATTAATATATATTTATCTACTAACACATCTGCCTCCCTATCTATTTCTCTATCCTTCTATCTACCAAACTTTCTATCCATCCAACAATTATCTACCTACCTACCAACACACCTACCGACCTATCTAGCCAGCTATCGTGTCAGGTAGAGATAACAGTTTTATGTGTATATGATCGTGTTCTGCGCGTTTGGTTCGTGAAAATTAGCAAGAAAAAAGTTATTCTGCTGATAGAATTCGTATTTGAGAAAAAAAATAATATCACATCAAAGTGTTTGTTTCTTTTGACATTGTTCGTTTATCCTATGCAGACGAAGGAAAAGTTTGAAAGTTGCGTTTAGTCGGCGCAACATCTGTGGTCATATGCCGGAGAGAGACAGGAGGGGAAGGAATAATAGAAGGAAACAAATCCAAGAGACGGGACACAACCCCCGATTAACACCTGGTACCCATTCACTGCTGGGTGGACAGGGGCGTAGGGTATCGGAAAAGCCGCCCAAATTTTTCCACTCCGCCTGGGAATCGAATCCGGGCTCTCTTGGTTGTGAGCCGAGTGTGCTAACCACTGCACCACGATGCCCCCCTGAAGACGAAGGAGATGGTGACTTCGAGGCCCTCCATGTGTTCTCAGTTCGACCCTCGGTAATAAAAAGTATCGTGCTGTTTGTGATCTCATGAGGACTTATTAATCAGTAGTTAGGTTGCATTTACACCAGACGAGTCGAGCATGCCAATCAGGATTAGTACCCAGACTGATTGCGATGAGGATGGATGCATATTCTCTCGCCGAATCAATGGTTGTTGTTGTGGGTTCGGTGACGTCAACAAGAGGCGAGGACCTGAGTCTGAAAATTCAACGTTGCCAGATTGTCGTACTCAGCCGTTCATAATTTCCCGACTTCCTACCCAAAAACTGTCATCTGGGCTCCAATAGCGAAACTCATTTATAGTTATCGTTAAAAGAGTTAGATCCTGATGTTTCTTGGCAATAGTTAGGCGTCAGAAACCGGTAAATACTGTGCTCTGAGTACGGTGATCTGGCAACGGTGGTCTGGATGCATGGTAACGCCGAGGCGCTGTCCCTGGAGGCACTATCCATCCTAGGTAACTAAAGAGGCACAGTTCAGTTGATGGCACTAAAGAGGTCTTGTTCATCCTGCCTTCGCGCATTCCTCTCTACTTTTAACCCGTTGGATGTGGATTTCGTACAAGAAGACATCACCAAGCTACAGGAGTGAAGCAATAAGTGGCTGCTACAATTCAATGAAGGAAAATATAAAGTCATGCACCTTGAGAGAGGAAATCCAGCATACAAATACCACACGGGAAACACTCCACTATCCACCAAAGAGGCAGAGAAAGACCTGGGAGCACGTTACCAGGCTATCAGTGCAGGCGAAATACGTGCCAATGACAGTGGAGGGGTTAATGGACGTCGCGTAAATTTGAAAAGTGACTTATTTTCTTTACGTATATATATTTTCCTGTTTGTAAAAAAAATGAACAAAAAATTGCACTAATACAAAGGAAATTGTGTTACGTTTTGAAAAGTTTTGATTGACACGATGAAGACACGCTCGTTTTCCACACTTCCTCCGCTTTCTCCTCCTCTTTTTTTCCTTATTTTTTTCTCCTCCTCCTCCTCCTCCTCCTCCGGTCTCGGTTAATTAATGCTGTTGCTGCTTCGGTTGCTGTTGCTGTTGCTCTCTCCTCTACCTCACCTTTCGTTTTTTAGTTTCTTCTTCTTCTTCTTCTTCTTCTTCTACTTCTTTTTCTTCTTCTTCTTCATCTTTTTGTTCTTCTCTTTTCCCTTCTTTCTTCGTCCTAGTTTATTTTTCTTCTTTTTCTTCATATTTCTTCTATTTTCTTCTTTCTTTTCCTATTTCTTCTCTTCTTCTTTTTTAACTTTTTCCAATTTCGTCTTTTCTTATTTTTGTCTATCTTTTCCTCTTCTTCCTCCTCCTTTTTTTCATCTTCACAAACTTTCTACTCTTCTTCCTCCTCCTGCTCCTCCCCCTCCTCCTCCTCCTCGTCCTGTCTTCCTTAACGCTCCCTTTCACACGCTATAAAAAGAAAACTCATCGTTGTTTATCCTGGAAAAAAGACGCTCATCGCCGCTTCTTACATTATACGAAGAGTAGCGCTTTTCTTTCTTTTCTTTTCTTTTCCTATTTTTTGCTCCTTCCTTGAAACACTGTTAATAGCCAACGTTTTTCTCTCCTCCTCCTCCTCCAGTCCTTGTTCGTCTAGTGGGATGAGCAATTTCTCTCTCTCTCTCTCTCTCTCTCTCTCTCTCTCTCTCTCTCTCTCTCTCTCTCTCTCTCTCTCTCTCTCTCTCTCCGCAAAGCTTCCTCCCCGATGATTAAGAGTGGCATTGAGAGACGAGAGGCTGTTGAGCGCATGTTGACACTGCCCTCTGGTGGTGGTGATGGCGGTGGTGGTGGTGGTGGAGGCAGTGGCGGTAGAAGCATTGGTGGTAGTACGAGTCGTGAAGGGGATTAGAAGGAGGTGGAGGAGGAGGAGAAGGAGGAGAAGGAAAAAGAGGAGGAGGAAGACGATGAGAACGAGAACGACGAGGAGGAGAGGAAGAAGGGAGAACCGGAGAACAAGAGATAGTAAGACATGAAAGAGAAGGGAAGACCAGGTGAGGAAAACGGTAAGGGGACGGAGAGAGGCGGAGTAGAGAGCGGAGGGTTGGAGGCGGAGAACGAGGAAGAGGTAACATGGAAATACGGAAAGGCGGGGAACATAAATCCTGTTGGCTTATAACGAGGCTGCCCGCTCTAGTAATTTAATCAGTTCGTTAGGCACCGACCTGCAGCGCGGATCAAAGCACTCCTCCACGTACTTACAGGAACGCTCACTTCACTCCGGACGCAACAAAGTAACGGGCAGAGCGGTTTTTTAATTTGATCCTTTGTATCGCTTATCAGTTTTATTACAGTAAAGTTGTACCGCTGATAGATAAATACCTTAGAGAGAAAAAAAGTAAACGCTTGCAGATGCCGAAACTACGTCGCCTGAAGAGGATTTTTCTGCCGACTATAAAAGAAAAATTAGTGAGTTTATAGAAGGGGCGGTTTGGTTGTTGTAGTGTGTGTCTGTCTTGGGTTGTTTTTCGTGTTGTTGTTTTTGTTAGTTTTTTGTTGTTTTCTTATTTGTTTTGTCTTGTCGAGGTATTTTGTTATGTCTTCTATCTTGCTTTTTTTGTTTGTTTGATATTTTTCTTTATTTTTTGTTTGGTTAGTTTTTAATTTATTTTTTTAGCTCTTATTTTATTGTTTTTGTTATTTTTGGTGCTTCGTTATTTTGTTATTTTCAGTTCTCGTGTTCGTTTATACCTCAGAAAACTTGGAGTGGTCAACGTAACTCAGGATATCCAGCTACTTGACGGCCTGTATCAAATTTCCTCGTAAGCGTCTCATTTCCAGGAAGAGGTTGAGTCGCTGAGTCGTTTTCCATACGGCTGAGTCCTCAAGGGAAGAATCATTTTCGTGACGCCTTCATATACTAACTCCGGTAATTTAATATTCTTGTTATAATAAGGAAACCGAAACTGCACTGCATATATATATCCCTAGTGAATTTTACCGAAAGAAGAAGACGAAGACGAAGAGGAAGAACAAGGAGAAGAAGAAGAAGAAAAAAAGAAAGAAGAAGAAGAAGAAGAAGAAACAGAAGAAAAAAGAAAAAGAAGATGAAGAAAAGAAAAAGAAAACGAAAACGAAAAAGATAAAGAAAAAGAAAAAAACAGGAAAAATAAGAATAAGGAGAGGAAAAAGTGGGAAAACGCTGGAGAAGTGGAAAGAAGATAAAAAAGAGGGTCATAACAAGAAGAAGGAGGTTAAGGAGAAGGAGGAGGAGGAGGAGGAGAAAGCAAAGACGAAAAAGAAAAAAAAAGAATTATAATGAAGATGATTATGATGATGATGATAATGATAATGAGGAGTAGGACAAGGACGAGAACGAAGAAGAAGAGGAGGAGGAAGAGGAGAAAGGGAACACGAAAGAAAGAAAAATAATTATAATGAAGATGATTATGATGATGATAGTGATAATGAGGAGGAGGACAAGGACGAGAACGACGAAGATGAGGAGGAGGAGAAGGAGGAGGAGGAGGAGGAGAACGAGCAGTAGGAGGAGGAGAACCATAAAAACTAAAAAAACGATTAAAAACTTTTTGGTCCATTCTTCTCTCCATTTTCACACACAAACACGAAACTAAACACGAGAAAATGAAAACTCTGATACTATGAATATGCAAAAGAAAAATAATATAGAGAAAATGAGAACTATAAAAAAAGAAAAGAACCCGACACGAAGAACACATATTTTCTTTCCTATAATCGGTCTATCTATCATTCTATCTATCTATGTATCTATCTATCTATCTATTTATCTATCTATCTATCTATGTCTATCTATCTAGCTCTTCTTGAATGTATAAAGAGTAAAGACAAACCATGAACGTGATATTACAACAACAGTATAAAACAATCATTGAATCACATAATCAAACATCACATTACATCAAATCACATCAATGCAACCCAACCTTACATCACATCACATCCCATTACATTACAACACATAACATAACATCATATTCCAACACATCATTACACAGTACAACGTAACACAACACAGCACAACACACCACATCACATCACCGCAACTCAAACTCAAACTCACATCACATAACATCACATCACATCGACCTTACACCACATTAAATCAAGGTCACATAACTCCACGCCAAAGAGCTTCATGTAACCGAAACCGAGTCGGGCGAATAATTAAACACGCACACACACACACATACACACACACACACACACACACACACACACGGACTCACACAACCACACGCACATATGTCATGATGCACGTGCCGAATTGAAGGAGTAAGGTAGCAATCAGGAGAAGGCTAATACCACTACGCTACCACTACTACTACCATTGCTACCACAACTACTACAACTACCGTCACCACCACTGCCATTGCTAATTCTCCTGCTGACACAACTATTACGACTACTATTACCACTGCCACCACGACTATGGATAATAAAACTACTATTACCAGTACTGCGATCACGACTACAATCACGACTACCACTATTACGCCACGTCCACCACAATCTACCACTACCACTACTATCACCATTCAATATAAAACAATGAGTGCAATACTATCAATATTTCTACTGCCATTACTGCTTTGACTACAACAACTACTACTACTACTACTACTACTACTACTACTACTACTACTACTACTACTACTACTACTACTACCACCCTTACCTACCTGTCTGTCTACCTGCCTACCAATCAATATTTCTGTCTGTCAATTAAGTCAAATCAATAAACGAGAGAGAGAGAGAGAGAGAGAGAGAGAGAGAGAGAGAGAGAGAGAGAGAGAGAGAGAGAGAGATATGAACAGCTGAAAAGAATAGATAAGAAAAAGAGAATACAAGGAAATCTGAACGGTCTAACAAAACAGTGACACGCGAGGAACAGCGGAAAAATAAAAATACACAAGAAAAATGCGAGAAAGATTTACATTCGAGCTCGAACAATTCCAGAAAGCTGACCACACGTGAATCCAGGGGTGAAAACATTATCCAGGGGTTGAAAAATGTGTGTGGGGGGGGATGTGGGGGGAGAGAGAGAGAGAGAGAGAGAGAGAGAGAGAGAGAGAGAGAGAGAGAGAGAGAGAGAGAGAGAGAGAGAGAGAGAGAGAGAGAGAGAGAGAGAGAGAGAGAATAAAAAAGAAAATGAAAGAAAGAGGAAAGAAAGAAAAAAAGAAAGAAGAAAAAAGAAAACTAGAAAGAAAGAAAGAAAGAAAGAAAGAAAGACAGGCAAAATAAAGGAGGAAAGCAGAAAAAAGAAAGAAAAAGAAAGAAAAATGAAAGAGAGAAAGAAAGAAGGAAAGAAAAAGAGAAAAAAAGGAGGAAAGAAAAGAAAGACAGAGAAAGAAAAATCAAAACCAAAAGGAAAACTAGAAAGAAAGAAAAAAAAAGAAAGACAAGCACAAACACACAGAAAAAAAAAACATACAGACAGACAAGAGACAGACAAGCAAACAGATACACAGGCAAAAGGACGGAAACAAACGAGAGCCGAAATACAGATAAAGAGAGACACAGAGAGAGGGGGCGAGAACAAAAGGGATTATGGATATATATGGCAAATAAAGACACCGCCACCTGAACCTTTTGTCAATTAGGGCAATTTTGAAAAGAGAGGAAAAAGAAATTGTGGATAATGACAGGAGGGTGATAGCCATGACACAAAGGTGCCGGAATACATGATCACGCGCCCGTACGAAAG
>NC_066547.1:11979559-11997059 GCF_024679095.1 Eriocheir sinensis
GAAAAGTGTAATATTACTTTAGAGAACGAAGAGCGAGGGACGGGAGGGAAACCTTACCATGAAACCAGAGAGCGGAGGAGGAGGAGGAGGAGGAGGAGGATGTATGTGGAGGAGGCAGAGGATGTGGAGAAAGCAGAAGTGGAGGAAGAAGAGGGAAAAGGATGCAGAGGAAGAGAAGAAAGAAAATGAAGAGGAGGAGGAGGGAGAAGACGAAGATGAAACAGAGGAGGGGAGGAGGAAGAGGAAGACTATGAAGTAAAGGAAGAGGAAGAGGAAGAAGCGGTGACAGTGGAAGTGGAGGAAGCAGAGGAAGAGGACGAGGAGGATGAGGGCGAGGAAGAAGAGTAGGAAACAGAGGAAGAGAATGATGCAAAGGAAGGGGAGAGACAGGAAGAGGAGGAGGAGGAGGAGGAGGAGAAGGAAGAGGAGGAGGACATGGAAGGAAGAGGAGGAGGATGAGGAGGAGAGGAGGACGAGGAAGAGGAAGAGGAGGAGGTAGAGGAGGAGGAAGAGGAGGAGGAGGAGGAGGAGGAGGAGGAGGTTGCAGTTTCCCTAATCTCTCATACTGGCAGTTTCCATCATGGCGGAGACAGAGCATCACAATCTTGCTTGCATTACCAACTCCCCCTTTCTCTTCTTCCCCTTTCTTTCTCCTCTCCCTTTTCTTCCCCTTCCTTTCACCCTCGTATATCTCTTGTCTACCATTATCTGTCCTTTGTCTCTTCTTCTCCTCTTCCTCCCTCCTTCTTCTAACTCTTTCCTCTTTCCTCCCCTTCCTTTCTCTTCATTCTACTCTCATCTTCCCTCATGTCTCCCTTTCTTTGACCTCCCTCTTTCCTCTTCACCCGTTTTCTTCCTCCCTTCTCTTCCTCCTACCTTCGTCTTCCCTCATTTCTACGTCTCTTCGTTACCCCTTTCTCTCCTTCCTCCCTTCTTTTCCTTCTACCCTTCTCTTCCCTGATTCCTCCCTTCCTGACTTCCTTCTTCATTCTCCTTTACCCCTTTTCCTCCTCTCTCCTCTTCCTTCTACCACTGACTTCCCTCTTTCCTCCCCTCCTTGACCTCCTTCATCTTTCCTTCTTCCCTTGTTCTGTTTCCTTCTTCTCTCCTAACTCTTCTCTTCCTTCACTCTGTTTTCATTCTTTGCCTTTCATATCCTTTCTCTTTTCCTTTCTCCTTCCATCCCTTGTTTCCCCTGTCATTTCGTATGCCTTCTTCTTTCGTTTGCCTTCTTTCTTTCTTCCTTCTTTCTTTCTTCTTTATTTCTTCCTTCTTCTTTCGTATGCCTTTTTCTATCCCTTGTGTCCCCTTTCATTTCGTATGCCTCCCCTTTCCTCCTTCCTCCTTCCTCCACCTCCTTCCTTCCCTTCTTTTCCTCCCTATTCACTTTTTCTTCTCCTTTCCCTCACATAATCCCTTTCCTCCTTCCTCTTCTCTTCAATTTCCTTTCTCCCTTCTTTTCTCTCCATCCCCATTCTTCTCCCTCTAACCCTTCCTTCCTCCCTATTTCCTTCCATCCCTTGTCTTCCTCCCTTCTTCTCTCCCTAACCCTTTCTCCTCCATATCTCATCACCCTTGACCTTTCTCTTCTCCTTTGCCACCCCTTCCTTCCTACCTCCCTCTCCCTCTCCAAATTTTCTTTCCTTCCCTTCCTCCTCGACATCCCTCTCCCCGCTTCCTCTTCCTCATTCCTCTCGTAACCCCTCTATGACTTTATCCCTTCATCCACTTCATTCCACCTTCCCTCCACTTCCCTCTTCCTCTCTTCATCCACTTTCCCCCACTTCCATTCTTCATCCACTTCCCTCTTCATCCACTTTCTCCACCTTTCTCTTCTTCCACTTCCTCCTCATCTCTTTTTCTCCACTCCCACCTCCTCATGTCTTCCAGCATTCCCTACCTCCTCATCTCCTTTTCTACAGTACTACCCTATCTCCTCCTCCTCCTCCTCCTCCTCCTCCTTCCAGGTACTTCGAATACAAGACGCTGGGAGTTATGTTATCCTTGTATGATTCGCTGGTAAGGCCCCACCTGGAATACGCCGTGCAATTCTGGTCTCCAAATTACAGGAAAGACATTGAATTACTTGAGAGAGTACAGCGCCGCGCCACGAAGATGATACCATCACTGAGAACGAAACCCTATGAAGAGCGAATCGAGCGACTCAACCTCTTCACGTTGGAAAAGAGACGACTGCGGGGAGACATGATACAAGTCTTTTAGTACCTGAACAAGCTCAGCAACCTCAGAGAAACTGTAATAACACAGTGAAAAACATCCCAAATGACCGGACTTCTAGTCAGATGGCCCGGGTTCGAATCCTGGCACTCAGTGGTGTTCATTTGGAGCTCAGCAACGTTGATCACTCCAAACTCTTCACGCCACAAACATACCCGAGGACAAGAAACAATGGAAAAACAGTTCAAGCAAAGCGATGCAATACCGACATCGGCAGGATTTATTTCTCGAATAGAGTTATTCGCCACTGGAACAGCCTTCCTGCAGAAGTGGTTAGCGCAGAGACAATCAACTCCTTCAAGAAACGCATTGATAGACACTTTGCTGCATCGGGATTGAACTGAATGTGTCCAGGAGTAGATACACAAGGGCTTTAATCCTTCCCGCAAGCCACTCCTGTGGGTGACGGGTTGATTAAATCAATGAAAGCAGGCAGCCTTGTAATTAGCCAGCAGGCTTTCTGCCGCCTGCTCGTCCATGTTTCCATGTTTCTTCCTCCTCGTCCTCCTTCTCCTCCTGTACTATCCCTCCTCCTCCCTCCCCCCCTCCAACACGAGACGGAAGAGAAATGGGGGAGGAGATTGAGGAAGGAAGCAGAGAAGAGAAGCGTCGGAGAGAGGAAAGAGGAATGCATGAAGAACGTGGAAAGAGAGGAAAGGAAAGAGGATGAAGACAGGAGTGACGTGAAATATAAAGGAAGAGAAATGGGAGAGGAAGGAAGAGAGGATGCAAGAAAAGGAAAGGGAAGGAAGGGAAGGGAGGGAATAAGTAGGAGGAGGAAGAAAGGAACTGAAATAAAAGAAGAAAGAGAAATAGAGAAGGAAGGAAGAGAAAAATGAGAGAGGAGAGAAGAGAAGGAGAGGGAATATATAGAAGAAGAAAAGGGAATGGGAAACGAAAATAGTGACAGGAACCGAAATAAAAGAAGAAAGAAATAGAGAAGGAAGAAAGAGAGAAAAATACGAGAGAAGAGAAAAGAAGGGAGGGAAGGAAGGGATAAGTAGGAAGAGGAGGGGAAATGGGATAGGAAACGAAAATACTGACAAAGGAACTGGAATAAAAGATGGAAAAGAAGTAGAGAAGGAAGAAAGAGAGAAATGCGAGAGGAGGGAAGAGAAGGAAAGAAAAGGGAATGGGAAACGAAAATAATGACAAAGGGAACGAAGAAGGGAGGAAGAGGAGAAGAACAGAAGAGGCAAAGCAAAGGAAGGAGGGAGACAGAGATGAAAGAAGAGAAGAGAGGGGAAGGGAGGGAAGAGAGAACACGTAGGAAGAGGAAGGGAAAATGAATGGGAAACGGAAATGGTGACAAAGGGATAAAATAAAGTAGGAAGGGGAGGAGAAGAGAAGAGGCAATTCAAAGGTAGGAAAGAGGGAGAGAGAGATGAAAGGAGAGAAGAGAAGGGAAGGGAGGAAAGAGAGAGAACACGTAGGAAGAGGAAGGGAAAAAGAATGGGAAACGGAAATGGTGACAAAGAGAAATAAAAGAAGGCAGAAAGGGGAGGAGAAAAGAAGAGGCAATTCAAAGGTAGGAATGAGGGAGAGAGAGATGAAAGGAGAGAAGAGAGGAGATAAAGAAAGCAGGGAAAAGAACAAAGGGAGAGGGGAGAGAGTGAGGGGAAAGGATAAACACGAGACCAGGAAGAGGACAAAGAGAAAAGGGAGATAAAGCAAATTTTTTTTTTTTTTTTTTTTACACAAAAAGTTTACAGCTATAAACATAAAAAAAAAAAAGCCCGCTACTGCTCCTCTAAAAGAATCCAAAGAGGTGGCCGAAAGATAAGTCAGTTTCGGAGGAGAGGTGTCCTGATACCCTCCTCTTGAAAGAGTTCAAGTCGTAGGCAGGAGGAAATACAGATGAAGGAAGATTGTTCCAGAAGGGGTTTGGTCAGTATAGGGATGAGCATGAGTAGAATGTCGAGTGCAGCCGGGGGGGAGGCATGCAGTTAGCAAGTTCAGAAGAGCAGTCAGCGTGGAAATATCGATAGAAGATAGAAAGAGGCAACATTGCGGCGAATTGAGAGGTAGAAGACTATCAGTATGAGGGGAGGAGGCTGATGGACGAGAGCCTTTGCCTCCACTCTGTCCAGAAGAGCTGTGTGGGGAGCCCCCACATGAGATGCATACTCCATACGAAGGCCCTGTATATGGACAGCAACTGTGCAGGGGAGAAGAACTGGCGGAGACGGTACAGAACGCCCAGCCTCGAGGAAGCTGATTTAGTAAGAGATGAGATATGAAGTTTCAGTTGAGATTTTGAGTTAAGGATAGACCGAGGATGTTTAGTGTTGAGGAAGGTGATAGCTGGGTGTTGTCAAAGAATAGGGATAGTTGTTTGGAAGATTGTGTCGAGTGGATAGGTGGAGAAACTGTGTTTTGAGGCGTTGAAGGACACCAGTTCTTCTTGCCCCAATCGATAATAGTAAGGTCTGAGGCTAAGCGTTCTGCAGCCTCCAGCCTTGAGTCGTTAAGTTCCTGAAGGTGGGTCTTCTATTAAAAGTTGAATAATGCAGAGTGGAATCATCAGCGTAGGGCGTGGAATGGATAGGACAGTTCGTTTTGGAAAGAAGATCATCAATGAACAACAGAAAAAGAGGGAGATAGGACAGAACCCCTGGGGACACCACTGTTAATAGATTTAGGGGAAGAACAGTGACCGTCTACCACGGCAGAAATAGAACGGTCAGAAAGGAAACTGGAGATAAAGATACAGAGAGAAAGCAAAGATTTGTGCCAGACCCTATCAAAAGCTTTTGATATGTCCAGCGCAATAGCAAAAGTTTCACCGAAACGGCTAAGAGAGGATGACCAAGAGTCAGTTAAGAACGCCCCTTGCGGAACCCATACTGGCGATCAGATAGAAGGTCAGAAGTGGAAAGGTGCTTTTGAATCTTCCGGTTAAGGATTGATTCAAAAGCTTTAGATAGACAAGAAAGTAAAGCAATAGGACGGTAGTTTGAGGGATTGGAGAGGTCACCCTTCTTAGGTACAGGCTGTGTGAAGGCATACTTCCAGCAAGAAGGAAAGGTAGATGTTGACAGGCAGAGGCGAAAGAGTTTGACCAGGCAGGGTGACAGCACGGAGGCACAGTTTTTAAGGACAATAGGAGGCACTCCATCAGGTCCATAAGCCTTCTGAGGATTGAGGCCAGAGAGGGCATAGAAAACATCATTTGAGAATCTTAGAGAATTTTATAACAGGCATAAAGGAGGAGGGGGATGAGTAGGAGGAATATGCCCAGAATCGTCCAGAGTGGAGTTTTTAGAAAAAGTTTGAGAGAAGAGTTCAGCCTTAGAGATAGATGAGACGGCAGTGTTGCCGTCAGGACTGAGGAGTGGAGGGAAAGATGAAGAAGTGAAGTTGGAGGAGATGTTTTTGGCTAGATGCCAGAAGTCACGGAAAGAGTTAGAGAAAGCAAGGTTTTGACATTTTCTATTAATGAAAGAATTTTTGGTTAGTCGGAGAATAGATTTGGCACGATTTCGGGCAGAAATGGACAAAAAGATTAAAGGAAGAAAGGGAAGGTGAGAAAAGAGGAAAAATATGTCAGACAAGAAAGAAGACAATGGAAAAGAGAAAGAGGTTGAAAGAGAAAAATAGGACATGGAAGGACACAAAGGAGATGGGAGGAGGAAAAGTGGAAGAAAGGAACAAGAAAGAATATAAGGGAAAAGGGGAAAACGTCAGAGATAAAGGACATGAAAAGGAAAATAAGGAAAATGGAGACAGAAAAGAGGGAAGGGAAAAAAAGCCAAGGAAAGAACAAACAAAAATAGAAAAGGAAAAATATAAGGAAAAAATACGAAAAAAATGGGAAAGGAAAAAAGAAAACAAAAAATCAGAAAAGAAAACCAAAAGTGAAAAGAAAACAAAATGAAGAAAATGGAAAAGAAAAGAAAAATCAGAGAATAGCTTGGAAAAAAGGTGAAGGGAGCAGACGATGAATGGTGAGAGGGGAAGACGACGAAATAGAAGAAGAGAAAGAATTGAAAGAAGAAAGGAAGACAAGGGAAAAAGATGAGACAAGAGAAGACAACAGTAAGAGAAGGAAGGAGATGAGAGGTAAAGAGGAAGGAAGAATAAGAAAAAAAAAAGGAAACTCAAGAAAGACAAAGAAGATATAGAAACAAAAATAATAGGAGGAAATGAGAGGGAAAGAGGAGGTAAAAAAAAGAAGATAGAAAAAGGAAGACGAACAGAGAAAGGGAAACAGTGTGAGGAGATGAGGGGAAAGATAAGGGGAGGAGCGGAGCATAATGTGGAGGGGACATAAGGGAGGGGGGCCGGAAAGGGAAGAGAAAGAGGGGGGGGTCGAGGGTTGACAGAGTAGGCCTAGCTGACAGCGCCTGATAAGGGGGCGATTATAATTGTGACATATTTTGACAGGCCTCTCAAAGTTTGTATATTACGAGGCCGTGGTGAGACAGGTGCCCTCTCTCTCTCTCTCTCTCTCTCTCTCTCTCTGGTGACAATGTTTTTTTTTTAACATTTATTGCTCCTTGCTCTCTCTCTCTCTCTCTGAAACTTTTTGTCCACACCCAAAATGAAGACACTTTTTTCCGTCTCTCAGATCATTAAATGTGTCGACCTTCCTGACTTTTTGTATATATCCCTCCATCTTTCCTCCTCCTCCTCCTCCTCCTCCTTCCTTCCTGATGTAGTGTTCCCTATTTCATGATCGGAAGTATTTTTTCCTCCTTTTCCTGTTTTGTTATTTATTGTCTCTTTTTTTTTCTTAACAAGGTAACGTCTCCCAAGCTATGTCTTCGTCGATCTATCTGGGTGTCTATATATCACCTTGTTTGTCGGTGTTTCGGTGTTGTTTTTTTATAAGTTGGTCTGCCTGTGTTTTTTCTGCTTATCTGCCTTTTAAATGTGTTACTGCATCATTTTTCTTATGTATCTGAATCCTCTCTCTCTCTCTCTCTCTCTCTCTCTCTCTCTCTCTCTGGTGACAATGTTTTTTTTTTAACATTTATTGCTCTCTCTCTCTCTCTCTGGTGACAATGTTTTTTATTTGCTCTCTCTCTCTATCTCTCTATCTCTCTCTTTTGAGAATGTTTTTTTTTTTTTATTTTTTGATCCTATCTCTCTCTCTCTCTCTCTCTCTCTCTCTCTCTCTCTCTCCCACACAATAAAGATGACACAATGGCGGCATTAAGTTCAACACATAATAGCAAAAGTTCATTAGTGATTCACCTTCCCGTGAAAACGAAAGGTTAGTTGGCCAAAGGGAAGTGAAATATGATATTGAGAGACCGTAGACTTTTGATATTTAGGGCTAACGTTATATAAGGTCTCCTCTCTCTCCCCCCATCTCTCTTTTCCTGTCTGTCTCTTCCTCTCTCTCTCTCTTTATCTATTTCTACATCTATCTATATACTTATCAATTTATCTATCACTATGTATTTTTCCCTTTATCTATTGATAAATTATCTTTTATTTTATTTTGTCAATGTGTTTGTTTTATAGATCTGCCTGTCTGCATGTCTGTCTATCTGTCCCTGTGTCTATTGGCCTGTCTTTATGAATATATTTGCCTTCATGTATCTATCTGTCTGTCTGTCTGTCTTTGTCTTTATGTATCTTCTTGTCTGTCTGCCTGTTTTTGTATAGTTTTATTTTCTGTCTACGGGACAGTTATGGTCTCCACACGATGCTAAGGACATTATTAAATTAGAAGGTGTTCAACGTAGGGCAACAAAGATGGTCTCTTTGCGCAATAAACCTTACGATCAGAGGCTCTCGTCCCTTAAGCTGCTCTCTTTTGAGAAACATCGCCTCCGAGGAAAACTGATTGAGTGTTTCAAAATAATCAATGGTTTTACGAATGTGGATAAATCCAAAATGATTCTGATCCCTGACACGTTTCAAACGACAAGTAATGGCACAAATATTAAGTCTAAACAAATAAATTCAGACTACACAAAAATTTTCTTCATCAACACTGTAGCGCCAGAATGGAATAATCGCACACCTTCAGTGGTCCAGTACAACACGATTGACTCATTTAAAAACAAGCTTCCTTCAATTTAATAATTATATACTAAAGTAAAAATGCAGTCTTAGGAGCATTTGATTTATTATAATTCCATTGATGTTTAAGTCCAGACCACCTATTTTGAACCAAAGGGTCTGTGTGGTCTGATCATCTATGTAAATTTATGAAAAACTTTCTCTCCTTCCTCCCTCCCTCCCTTTTCCTTTTCCTTTCCCTTGCCCCTCCCTCCCTCCTTCACCTCACCTCCCCCCCTCCACACGCGCGTGCCTTCCCCGCGGCGGAGTGCGGGCAAGAGAACCACTGTCACCATCCATTAAAACACCAGCACAACTTTTCTCGTAAATTCCCCTTCTTTTTAATCGACGCGGCAAAAAACACACATCCATCACTCGGGGTAAACAGCGTGTGCCCGCCGGAGGTACAGGTGCGCGTCACGGGTAGATGTATTGTGCGAGTTTATGTTTGTCTTCGTCTTTTTGTGAGGGAAGAGCATATTAAGTTAGTGTGTTTGTAGTCAAGGAGAGAGGATAAAGGGGGACTGATTTATACACCTGGTGAAGTAGAAAAGAGACGCAGGTAGGTGTATTAAGTGAGTGTATGTTTCTCTTCATCTTTTTGTGTGAGGGAAGAGCATATTAAGTTAGTGTGTTTGTAGTCAAGGAGAGAATAAAGCGAGACTGATTTATACACCTGGTGAAATAAAAAGAAGGCGCAGGTAGGTGTATTGAGTGAGTTTGTTTGTCTTCGTCTTTTTGCGTGAGGGAGGAACAGGTTAAGTTATTGTGTGTGATGTGTAAGTTATCTTTTAAGTCAAGGGGAGTGAGAGGAGAAAGAGAGACGGAGTTATATATTTAGAGAAGTATCAAGTCGCAGGTAAATAAATTGTGTTGAGTTACCTTGCCATTGTATTTCGTTTGAGGGAAGGATGTGTAAAGTTAGCGTGCGATGTGTAAGCTATGTATTAAATCAGAGGGGAGTAAACAGGTGAGAGAATGAGTAATATATTTAGTGAAGTAACAAGGTAGAGTACCCTTAGAATTTATGTTTGTCTTTGTCTCCTGTGTGTGAGGGAAGATTATGTGAAGTTACTGTTTGATATGTAGGTAATGTTAATCAAAGGCACTGAAAGGATGAGGAGAGACTGACTTATTATACACCTGGTAAAGTAACTAGTCGCGGGTATATGTACTGAGTTTGTTTACCTTTGTCCTTTGTGTGGGGAAAGATTAGCTTGCTTGAGTTAGTGTGATGTGTAGGTAACGTTATAAATCAAGAAGAGCAACAGGACAAAGAGAGAGAGTGAGTTTTGTATTTAGTAGATTAACAAGACGACGCAGGTAAATTTAATGTGGTTTATCTTTGCCTTTCATGGGGGGGCAGGAATACGCTCTTCTTGTGTGGTTTTAGTAAGGTTGTAAATCAAGGGAAGCAACAGGATAAAGAGAGTGAGTTATGTATTTAGTAGATTAACAAGACGACGCAGGTAAATTTAATGTGCGAGTTTATCTTTGCCTTTCGAGGGGGGCAAGAATACGTTAACTTATGGTGTATGTTTTATTAAGGTTGTAAATAAGGAAAGCAACAGAGTCAAGAGAGTGAGTTATGTATTTAGTGAAGTAACAAGACGACGCAGGTAAATTTATTGTGTTAGTTTTTCTTTCCCTTTACTGGGGGGCGAGAATACGTTAACTTATTGTGTGATGTTTTAGTAAGGTTGTAAATCAAGGGAAGCAACAGGGTCAAGAGAGTGAGTTATGTATTTAGTGAAGTAACAACGAGACGAAGGTAAATGTGTTGTGTTGTAAAGAAAAAATGTTACCTGTGTTCCGTGTGGGGCAAGAGTATATTGCTGTAGTGTGATGTGTGAGCAATGTGTTTAAGCAAGGGACTGACAGGATAAATAGACATGGATTAATATATTTAGTTCAGTAACAAGAAGACGCAGGTATATGTATTGTGTTAGCTACCTTGTGTTTCATGTGAGGCAAGGGTATGTTTAGTTATTGTTCAACAAGAAGACGCAGGTATAAGCATTGTGTTAGCTACCTTGTGTTTCATGTGAGGCAAGGGTATGTTTAGTTATTGTGTGATATGCAGGTAACGTTTTAAATATAGAGGAGTGGCAGGAATAATAGACATGAATTAATATATTTAGTTCAGTAACAAGAAGATGCTGGTATATGTATTGTGTTAGCTACTTTGTGTTTCATGTGAGGCAAGGATATGTTTAGGTAATGTGTGGTACGCAGGTAACGTTTTAAATATAGAGGAGTGGCAGGAATAATAGACATGGATTAATATATTTAGATCAGTAACAACGAGACGCAGATATATGTATTGTGGGGAAAGAAAATGTTAAGTTGTTGTGTGATGAGCTGGTAATGTTTTAAAGTAAAGGTGGCAGGATACAGAGACAGTGAGTTATATATTTAGTGAAGTAGCAAGACGCAGGTATATGTAATGTGTTAGTTACCTTGCTTGTGTATTTCGTTTGAAGGAAGAATAGGTTAAGTTATTGTGTGATGTCCAAGTAATGATTATCATGAAAGGGAGTGACAGGAGAAAGTGAGACAAAGTTATTTACCTGATGTAGTAACAGGACACAGATGAATGTAATGTGTTAGTTAGTCTATCTTTTGTGTGAAGGAAGAATAGGTTAAGTTGTAGTGTCATGTGAATGTAATGTTTTAAATTAAGGGAGGTGACAGAATAAAGAAAGACTGAGTTATATACCTGGTAAAATAAAAAGACGACGCAGGTAAATGTATAGTGTTAGTCTACCTTCGTCATTTATTAGAGGGAAGAGTATGTTAAGTCACAGTGAGATGTGGAGGTAATGTTTGTAATCAAGGGGGTGAGAGGATAAAGCAAGGCTGTCTAGTAGCAGGTGAAGTAATAAAAAGACGCAGGTAAATGTCCTGTTAAGTCATAGTGAGATGTGGAGGTAATGTTTGTAATCAAGGGGGTGAGAGGATAAAGCAAGGCTGTCTAGTAGCAGGTGAAGTAATAAAAAGACGCAGGTAAATGTCCTGTGTTAGTCTACCTTTGTCATTTATTAGAGGGAAGAGTATGTTAAGTCACAGTGAGATGTGTAGGTAATGTTTGTAATCAAGGGAGTAAGAGGAAAAAACAAGGCCGTTAAGTAGCAGGTGAAGTAATAAGAAGACGCAGGTAAATGTAGGTACTGTGTTAGTCTGCCTTTGTCATTTGTTCGGTGGACGCGTGAGATACCTTAGTGCGATGTGCAAGTAAGGAGCACCCCTGAGTAGAAACACCAAGTTATTACCTGGTAGAGTTAGCACGAAGGTCATGATATCATAATGCGGGGCTGAAATGCTAGAAGTGACGGTGTGTGTCAGACGCGAGCCAGAGGACATTAACGCACGTCAGATTAGGTTTCCTCAGCGATATCCGAGAACTAGACAACTATCCTGATAAGCCAAACACGAAATTGTAACGAGAAATGCTATATCAGATAAGGTAAAGGTAATGCAGGGGGTAGACGCTATAGCTGCGCGTGTCCTCAATGATCAGTTTTGTCTCATTGACCCTTGAGCCTACTGCGGGTAAGAACCAAGGGGTACATAGTGTCCTTAGGGGGAACCCAATACCCCGGGGCACAGGAGAGGAGGAGTGTTGCGTTAGTATTAGTTTAGTTCTCTCTCTCTCTCTCTCTCTCTCTCTCTCTCTCTCTCTCTTTCTCTCTCTCTCTATCTATCTATCTATCTCTATCTATCTATCTATCTATTTATCTTTCTATCTATCTCTATCTCTCTCACTTCACATCTTTGCTTTCGTACTTTAATTGGTTTACTTAGTTTAGATTAGTAATTTAGTATTAGGTAGTTAGCATTAGCTAGTTGGTATTAGTATTAGTAAGTTAATAAGTGGGACGTACATAACGAGAGGAACAGTAACAGGTTTAGGAGTATGCAAAATTAATTAAGTCGAGGGTCTGCGCGTAAAGCAGGAGAGCTGGAAATCAAGAGGTAAGTGCCTGACAAGAGAGCTCTTCATCCTGTGCGTCACGTTTCATAATGCGAGATAAATTATGAGCCAAAGAACGTTATAGTCCTCGGCATAAACGTGATCTGATCGTCTGCTAATTAAACGTTTGCTTATCTCTGCGAACAGAAACGTAATTATTTTGTTACATCTTAATTCTATGTTAACCCGAGTTATTTTTTTTATTATTTTTTTATCAGGGCTTCTAAATAGTTTGTTGTTCGTATTATGCAAGTTAAAGTATATTTGCACAGGCACGCGGCCTCTCTCTCTCTCACACACACACACACACACACACACACACACACACACACACCGAAACTGAGCCCGAATTCCCTCTCTCCCAAATATTATATGAAGCCAAAACCTAAATTAATTTCAATGAAGACTGGACGTGACTCACCCCTGAAAAATAATAATAAAAATAATAATAAAGTCGCAGGAAGTCGAATGAATAAAGCTAAATTAAATCCTACACATAACAGTTCATTAACATAATAAAAGGGAACGAACTTTTGGCGCTGTGTGTTTTAATGTAATTCTTTCGACTTGGAATCCAACCCAGGACGGAAGAGGATTCGGAATATCAAAAGCTCAACTTCCGCATTCCCGAACTCAACCGAACCCAACCGGACCGGACCGAAGCGAACATTTTTCCCGACCGGAACTCACCCGCATTAAAGAATTTCGCCATATATTTCATTTCGATTTTTTCTTTACCCTTGGATATATATTTTTTTCTCTACTGTTAATTTCCAGTTTTTTTTTCTGCCTACGTTTCCTGAATATATTTTCCTGTGTCAAAATAATGCGGGCAAAAGCTCCACACTCTCTCTCTCTCTCTCTCTCTCTCTCTCTCTCTCTCTCTCTCTCTCTCTCTCTCTCTCTCTCTCTCTCTCTCTCTCTCTCTCTCTCTCTCTCTCTCTCACTCTCTCTCTCTCTCTCTCTCTCTCTCTCTCTCTCTCTCTCTCTCTCTCTCTCTCTCTCTCTCTCTCTCTCTCTCTCTCTCTCTCTCTCTCTCTCTCTCTCTCTCTCTCTCACACACACTCACACTCACACACACACACACACGGGAAAAACTGGACTGCCAACATATTTTCCAAACTTTGCATGACACACCTATATAATTATTTTCCACACCACCTTTCCTCGCACTAAAACAGAGAAACATCAATAACGCATACTGATCTTTCTTTATCATTCCAGCATTCACGCTTTTCTACGCCTTCATTCAACATCAATAAAAACATAACCTGAATTCTTTGCTTCCTCTTCAAATACAAACATCGAGGTATACTTCATTATTTTTCACCTTTTGTAACTCGTCTATCAATACCCTTCCAATATTCCCCTTTCCTTCAACCTTCATTCAACATCTATACTATTATACTCCTCTTGACTCTTTGCTCTCTCTTCAACAAGTACAGAGACATTCATCCTTCCATACCCTTCCATCACTCACACTCCCCTCAGCCATCACTCTACCTCTTTAGTAGCAATCTTCTTAACTCTTTCCTTTCTCTTCAGGTACAAACAGAGTGGTATGCGTGGCTTTCTCTTCACCTTCCCTTCTGTAACTCATCTTTCTATACCTTTCCATCATTCCCCCTTCCCTAAGCTGTCCAACTTTAACACTAACATATCTTTTTAACTCTTCGCTTCCATTTCTCTTCAAGTACAAACAGAGTGGTATACATAACGTTCTTTTTACCTTCCCTTCTGTAACTCATCTCTATACTCTTCCCTTCCTTAAGCTGCCCTTCAACTTCTAATTCAACATATCTTCTGAACTCTTTGCTTTATCTTCAAGTACAAACAGAGTGGTATACAGGACTTTCTTTTCACCTTCCCTTCTGTAACTCATCTCTATACTCTTCTTGACATTCTCCCTTCCTTAAGCTGCCCCTCAACTTCTAATTCAATATATCTTCTAAACTCTTTGCTTTATCTTCAAGTACAAACAGAGTGGTATACAGGACTTTCTTTTCATCTTCCCTTCTGTAACTCATCTCTATACTCTTCTTGACATTCTCCCTTCCTTAAGCTCCCCTTCAACTTCTAATTCAACATATCTTCTAAACTCTTTGCTTTATCTTCAAGTACAAACAGAGTGGTATACATAACGTTCTTCTCACCTTCCCTTCTGTAACTCATCTCTATACTCTTCCCTTCCTTAAGCTGCCCTTCAACTTCTAATTCAATATATCTTCTAAACTCTTTGCTTTATCTTCAAGTACAAACAGAGTGGTATACAGGACTTTCTTCTCACCTTCCCTCTTGCGACTTCTTCCCAGCAAGCCAACCAGCCAGGCACGCCACACTCTGTCCTTCCCAACTTTTCCCTTCGTATCTCTCTCAAGACTAACTTTCTGTCTCCACTAAATCTGCATTCATTTCACTCCCACAACTCCATATAGTCTCTTCTTTCTCATTGTCCTCTTCCACCTCCCACACTTTTCCCTTTTACCTACCCCCCATCCCATCCCTTTCACCTAGTCCTCCTCCTCCTCCTCCTCCTACTACTACTACTACTACTACTACTATTTCATCTCCTCCTTCTCCTGCTCCTCATAGTTTTCCTTCTTTTCTTTCCTCTTCTAAGTCCTCCTCTTTTATTTCTTCTTTTCCTCCTTCTTCCTTTTCTAATCATCCTTCCTTTCTTTCTTTCTTCTTTTTCTTCTTCTCCTTCTTCTCCTTCTCCTCCTCCTCCTCTCATAATTCATTTTCCGCAGCTTCTTTACATTTCTTCTTTTTATCCTCATTCGTCATATCATTTTTTTTCATTTACATTATTTTTTTTTATTCTACAATTTCTTCTTCTTTCCTCTCCTTTTCTTTTACCACTTCCTCCTCCTCCTCGTCTTCCTCCTCCTCCTCCTCCTCTATTCTTTCTCATTCATTTTTTTATTCTTCTATTTCCATTATTTTTCCTTCTCTTTTCCATTTCCTCCTCGTCGTCTTCCTGTCTCCTCCTCCAACTCCTCCTCCTCCTCCTCGTCTTCCTCCTCCTCCTCCTCCTCCTCTATTCTTTCTCATTCATTTTTTTATTCTTCTGTTTCCATTATTTTTCCTTCTCTTTTCCATTTCCTCCTCGTCTTCCTGTCTCCTCCTCCAACTCCTCCTCCTCCTCCTCGTCTTCCTCCTCCTCCTCCTCCTCTATTCTTTCTCATTCATTTTTTTATTCTTCTGTTTCCATTATTTTTCCTTCTCTTTTCCATTTCCTCCTCGTCGTCTTCCTGTCTCCTCCTCCAACTCCTCCTCCTCCTCCTCCTCCTCCTCCTCCTCCCGCCGTCTTCCCGCCTGTCTTTTTACCGCCCTCATATTTCCGCGTCCTTTCTTCTGGCTTACACACGGCGTTATTAACATATACTTTTATTTTATCTTTTACTGCCGCGCCCTGCCCTGATATATTACATTCCGGGGATTCCCCTGCTCATGATTTCTAGATGCTCGGTAAGTCAAGGGTGAATCTCCTCCCTCTCTTTCTTTCTCTCTCTCTCGTGTGTGTGTGTGTGTGTGTGAGGGGGGAGGAGGGGGCTGGTGTGTGTGTGTGTGGGGTAGGTGTGGGGGGGGGGGTATGTGTGTGTACTGCTTTCTTTTCTTTCTTTTTTTTCTTTCATTTCTTCGTTTTTTTCATTCATTCGTTCATTCTTTCTTCCTTTCAGACCTTCTCTCTCTCTCTCTCTCTCTCTCTCTCTCTCTCTCTCTCTCTCTCTCTCTCTCTCTCTCTCGTTTCTTGATTGTACTTTATGCCGCTATGATAATGGTGGAAGTAATAAGAGTTGTATCTGAGATAGTGGTAGTACTGGTAGTAGTGGTAGTAGTAGTAGTAGTAGTAGTAGTAGTAATAGTAGTAGTAGTAGTAGTAACAACAGCAATAATAATAATAATAATAATAATAATAATAATAATAATAATAATAATAATAATAATAATAAATATATTTAGAAATAGAGGGACGAGGAGGAGGAGGAGAAAGAGGAGGCGCAGTAAGAGGAGAAGGGGGGAGGAAGAAAAGGAGATGGAGAAAGACAACAGAAAAAATATATAAAGTTGCAATATAATGGAAAAAGACGGGAAGCGTGGGGAGGAAATTAAAGGAGGGAGGGGAGGGGGGGGAGTAAGCACCACCACCAACTCCACCACTGCCTGCACCACCACGTTCGATTACCGTATTTTGGTGTATTCGTATTCGTATTCGAATGATTGTTGAGAGGAATCAAAGTAGTCTCATTCGTATTCGAATATAAGGGAAAAGTATTCGTTTTCTTCGAATAATTTGACGAATATTTCGAAATTTATCATCATAAATAACAGCAGTATTGCGTGATATCCCTGTAATGAATACTGGCACCAGTCATAAGTCATTGTTCATGAGCTCATTTTACTGTTGCATAACTTTAGAACAATGCTATACTCCGTTACGTCAAAAAGGTTTTTTTTAATGAAAAGTATTCATCAATGTATTCATGAATACTTTCAAGAAGTATTCGTATTTTTATTCGAATTAAATTCATGTCAGTGTATTCGAATTCGTTGCAATTTGAAGTATTCGTATTCGAATACACAACTCTTGTATTCACTCCATCCCTACCAAGAACTCCACCACCACTACCAGCACCACCACAACCATCACCATCACCACACACACCAACACAACCACCACCAACAACAACAATAACAGGAACAACAATTTCTACATCTATATATATCATCATTTTAAAAACAAAAATGGCTACAACACGAGCGATAAAAGGCAACAACAGCAGCAACAACAACAGTATCAACAACAACAACAACAACAACAACAACAACAACAACAACAACAACAACAACAACAACAAAGTCTAAACGAACTCGACACAAGCCTCCAATCACACGTGTCACTTCTTCCCTCCTCCTCTTTCTCCTC
Organism: Eriocheir sinensis; assembly: GCF_024679095.1. Taxonomy (NCBI): domain Eukaryota; kingdom Metazoa; phylum Arthropoda; class Malacostraca; order Decapoda; family Varunidae; genus Eriocheir; species Eriocheir sinensis. Next base: position 11,996,716 of record NC_066547.1, read on the forward strand.
CTCCTCTTTTTCTTCCGTTTTTTCTTCTTTTCCTTTCTTTTTTCTTCTTTTTCTTGTTTTTCCTTTTCTTTTTTTCTTGTACATTTTCTTGTTTTTCTGTTCTTTTTCTTTTTCTTTTATTTCATTTTCTTTTTTTTTCTTTTTTCTCTTCTTCATTTTCCTCCTCTTCTTTTCCCTCTACTTCTTTTTCTCCTCCTTATCCTCCTCCTCCTCAACTTCCACCTCCACCTCCACCTCCTCCTTCACCTCTTCCTCCTCCTTCTCCTCCTCCTCGTAACTCCTTTCTTAGGACATGCAGTAAATAGGAGGAGACACGCTACAGGTCTTTAAATCACTCTCAAGTA
>NC_066547.1:12002059-12012059 GCF_024679095.1 Eriocheir sinensis
TTTTTTGTTACCTCAATCTTACTTTTCTCTGATTAATACATTTTTTTTCTCCTCCTCCTCCTCCTCCTCCTCCTCTTATTTTTTTTTCCTCTTGGTCTCCCTCCTCTTCCTCAATCTTCTTAGTTACGGGTCGGAGGGGCAGTTTCTTACCTCTTTCCCCTTTTTTTTTCCTTGTTTTTTTTCTTCACTTAAATTTTACTGTCTTACTCTTTTCGGTTTGTTTGCCACCACTCACGTGTCTTAATTCTGTATCTATTCTGTGTCTATCTATCTATCTACTTTTCAATCTATCTATCTATCTATTTATCTATCCATCTATCTATATCTATCTATCTATCTTTTGCCTCTAGGGTCTTCGCTCTGGCTTACTATAACATGTTGGAGGAAGGAAATTATTAATGGCTTCTTTGTCTATTATTAAAGCTTTTATTTTGAAGTCTTTTTTATAATTTGCAGGAGGAGGAGGAGGAGGAGGAGGAGGAGGAGGAGGAGGAGGAAGAAAAGAACAAGAACCAGAGAAATAACAAAAACAAGATTAAGAATAAGAACGAAAACTATAACAAAACAAAAAAGGGGAAGAACGAGAGGAACAAGAACGAGAACAAACGAAACAAGAGCAAAAATACAATACCAAAAGGAACAAAAAGGATAAGAAGAGGAGGGAAAAAAATAGGAGAAAGAAGAAGTAAAGAAGAGACGAGAGAAGGTCTGAATATTCAAACGTCAGAATCTCTCTTCAATAACACTGAGGAACCCAACCCCTTTAATACAGTAATCTATTCAGCCGCTCACTGCTAACTCTATTACTTCACGGTACTCCACCTCCACCTCATCTAACACTAATACCAGCTCGTGATCTTAACCAATTCAAAGCTCCCTCTGCTAATAAGAAGCCTCAGTAATTATACGAAGCGGCACTCACTTAGAATCTGAACACGTTTCTTTTAATTAATATAGTTTCACCTTGTTTATGTCAAGCTTCGATAATGACCTCTTTCCTATTCCTCATTAAGAGCATATCGTTATCTAATCAATATGCAAGACACGCCAACTCTCCATCTCCGTCTAAGGCTGCATGTGACGACTGGTGTGCGTGTGTGTGTGTGTGTGCGTGTGCGTGTGTTGAGAAATGTGAAATGTTAATGTGAAGAACGTGAGGTCCATATTCTCAAACATTTCAGGGGGGGCACACACACACACACACACACACACACAAAGATTTAAGGAAAAGTTGGATAAATGCAGATACGGAGACGGGACCACACGAGCGTAAGCCCAGGCCCTGAAAAACTACAACTAGGTAAATACACACACACACACACACACACACACACACACATATGGCAAGGCTTCCCTGGAGGTGGTGGATATTTTCATAGGCATTTTATGAACCTAGTGATAGTCTGACAAGCCTTCATGCACCATAACATGAGACAAAAAAACACTCATGAAAAACCGTGGCCTTGTGTAAGAGAGAAACGTGTCTGAGAATACCAAATTTACATATTCTCATTTGATAAGGCTTTCGTGGAGGTTATGGTAGGTATTTCCATGGGTACTTTTATGAGACTGGTAATACTTAACCCGTCCGCTGCGATTGGCACGGATTTGGCCTTCCCTGGTAGCCTGGTAACATATAGTCCCAAGTCTTTCTCTGCCTCTGTGGTGGATAGTGGAGTGTTTCCCATGTGGTATTGGTGTGCTGGATATCCCTTCACTGGTAGCCTGGTAACATTATAGTCCCAGGTCTTTCTCTGCCTCTGTGGTGGATAGTGGAGTGTTTCCCATGTGGTATTGGTGTGCCGGATATCCCCTCCCATGGTGCAGGACTTTACATTTTTCTTCATTGAATTGTAACAGCCACGTTTTGCTCCATTCCAGTAGGTTGGTGATGTCTGACTAGGAAATCCGCATTCAAGGAGTTAACAAGGCTACTGCCCCAAAGATGTGAAAACACTCATGAAAACTTTCCTTATCTCCTTTGTGGTCAATGAAAATATTTGTTGTGAGTGCCAAAAGCGCCTGAAAATATAGCTCTCATAAGGAACCATCTATAGTTTTCCTCCCACACTAACTCTTTGGGGTAACTCTCGTCTCTTCTTTGCCTGATCCTGGGCCATTTTCGTGTCTGTATCTTTCCTCCTCTTATATTCAACTCCCCCACTTTCTCAGTAAATAAAATCTGAAGCTTGAGTTTATACCACGGGATAGCTGTTTTTTTCAGGGTTCTAGAGCATCCCAAGGTAGATATATGGGGGTGTTTGTTTTTTTTAGTTGCTGATAATAATAAAGTGGTTGTATAATGTTATCACAGGCCGCGGGGAAGAAGACAAGGGGCAAAGAACATGATTTTTTTACATTTTTTTCAAGGTAATATTGGCTCCGTTTTCAAGGTGTGTTTAATGAAGTCTGGAGGCGCTCTCTCTCTATCTCTCTTTTTTTTTGGCTGAATTTTTCTGTCACTAATCTTCTCCTCCTCCTCCTCCTCCTCCTCTTCCTCCTTATTCTTTCCTATTTCTTTTTCCTTTTTATTATTTTCCTTTTCCTTCCTTATCTTTTATTTCGTTCTTCGTTTTCTTTCTTCACTTCACTTCTTCCTCTTTCTTTCCTCCTCCTCCTCCTCCTCCTCCTCCTCCTCTTCCTCCTCCTCCTCCTTATTCTTTCCTATTTCTTTTTCTTTTTTTTTTCTTTTCCTTTCTTATCTTTTACTTCGTTCTTCGTTTTCTTTCTTCATTCACTTCTTCCTCTTTCTTTGCCTCTGCTTCCTTTCTTCTTCTTCTTGTTTACGTTCTTCTTTCTCCTCCTTCACCTCCTCCTCTGCCTCCTCCTCCTCTTCTCTTTCTCGTATTCTTTCTCACGCTTTCTCCCCCCTCCCTTCCTTCTGTCCACACAACTCCCCTCCCCCCTTCTCTCCCTCTTTCATTGCCTCCCCTCCTCCCCCTCCTCCATAATCACCTCCTTTCTTTCCTCTTCCTCCCCTTGTCACCTTCCCCTTCTCTCCCCCTCCCTCGGTATCTCATTCTCTCTCTCCCCTTGTTTCAGTATCACGATAACTGCTCCCCTCCCCTCCCCTCTCCCCTTTCCTCCCCTCCTTCCCACTTTCTTTCTTTCTTATTCTTTCTCCTTTCTCTTCGCCTCGTCTTGATCTCCTCCTCCTCCTCCTCCTCCTCCTCCTCTTGTTGCTACTGTTCTTTGTCTCTCCTCATGCTCATCTCTCTCTCTCTCTCTCTCTCTCTCTCCCATTTCTTATATTCTCCCCTCCCTCCCTTTGTTTTCCTTCCCTTCCCCTCCATCTCTTTCCCTCTTCTCCCCTCACAATAAAATAGATTCCCCCCTTAACCATTAATTCCCCCCTCCCCCCCACATCCCCTCCTGCCTCCCCCCTCCCCCCTCCTCCTTCCCCTTTCCAAAATTATTATAGTCCCCCGTCTCCTGCCCACCCATTTCTTCCTTCTACTTTTTTTTCTCACATTCTTCCTCTCCTCCTCCTCCTCCTTCTCCTCCTCCCTTTCCTTTCTTTCCATCTTCCTTCTCCCATTTCCTATTTCCTTTTTCCCTTCCTTACTTCTCATCTCTTCTCTGATCTAACCCAACTTCCTTTTTTTCTCGTTCTCCCCTTCCTTCTACTTAATCCATTCTCTTCCCTTTCTTTTCCTTATACCAAACTTTTCTTTCCCTTTTCCCTCTCCACTTCTTTTCATCCACCCCATCCCATTACCTCCCTTTCTATTTACTCCTTACTCCTCTTCCTCCTATCCAAATTTCCTTTCCTTTTTCCTTCCTATTACCAACCCCATTCCTTTCCCTCCCCTTTCACTACTCCCTCTACGCCTCTTCCTTCTACACAACCCTTTCCTTTCTCCCTTTCTCCCCTTTCCCATCTTCAGCTCCTCTCACTCAAACCATTTCCTTCCCTCCCTCTTCACCCATATCCAAAGTTCGCTCGCTCCTTTCCCAAGTTCCTTCCACTACCCATTCACTGCTGCCCATTCCCCAATTTTCTTCTATCCATCCCTTTCCCCATTCACCAAAATTTCTCCTCTATTCATCCTTTTCTCATTTTCCTTCCACTTTCAGAGTAATAACATTGTCTTCTGTTTATTCCACCTCCCGTTTCTCTCACTATCCCATCCCCTCTTTCTCTTCTCCTTTCCCTTCCCCTTCCCATTCTTACCCTACCCATCCCTTTCCCTTCTTCCATCCCCTTTCAGAGTAATATAGTTTTCTTTTTAATCCCATTCCTCATTCCGTTCCTCTCACTAACCCATCCCCTCTTTCTCTTCCCCCTTCCCTTTCCCCTGTCCATTCTTACCCTACCCATTCCTTTCCCTTCTTCCATCCCCTTTCAGAGTAATATAGTTTTCTTCTTAATCCCATTCCTCCTCCCGTTCCTCTCACTAACCCATCCCCTCTTTCTCTTCTTCTTTCCCTTCCCCTTCCCATTCTTACCCTACCCATCCCTTTCCCTTCTTCCATCCCCTTTCAGATTAATATAGTTTTCTTTTTAATCCCATTCCTCCTTCCGTTCCTCTCACTATCCCATCCCCTCTTTCTCTTCTCCTTTCCCTTCCCCTTCCCATTCTTACCCTACCCATTCCTTTCCCTTCTTCCATTCACTTTCAGAGTAATATAGTTTTCTTTTTAATCCCATTCCTCCTCCCGTTCCTCTCACTAACCCATCCCCTCTTTCTCTTCTCCTTTCCCTTCCTCTTCCCATTCTTACCCTACCCATTCCTTTCCCTTCTTCCATCCACTTTCAGAGTAATAAAGTTTTCTTTTTAATCCCATTCCTCCTTCCGTTCCTCTTACTAACCCATCTCCTCTGCCTTCTTCCTCCTCCCCTCGCCCCCTTCTTTCCCCTTCCCTTCCCACTCCCTTCCCCCTCCCACTTCCCCAATAATAGAGTTTCCCCCTCGCAATGAAGCCAAACTCGCCCTGAACTATTTAAATGATCTTGTCCACTTAAGAAGCTTGGGAGGGATGCTTCAAGAGAAAGTGAATCTTGCGGCTACTCCGGCCTTATAGTCTTTCTTGCTCTCTGTCTCTGTCTCGCTCTCTGTGTCTCGGTCTCTCTTTGTCTCTCTGTGTCTCTTTCACGCACTCCTTTTCTTTATTTTTCTTGCTCCTCTTCTTTCCTCCTCACTAGCTCTATTTTTAAGCTTTTTATATATTTCTTTCTTTCTTTTTCTTTCTTTCTTTCTTTCTGTCTTTCTTTCTTTCTTTCTTCTTCTTTTTCTTCTTCTTCTTCTTCTTCTTCTTCTTCTTCTTCTTCTTCTTCTTCCTATTTGATCTGTTTGTTTGTGTATTTCTTTCTTTTCTCCGTTTCTTTCACTTTTCTCCTCTCTCTCCTTTCTTTAAACACTTTACCACCTTCATGCAGTACAGACATCGGCAGGAGTTATTTCTCGAATAGAGTTGTTCGCCACTGGAACAGATTTCCTGCAGAAGTGGTTAGCGCAGAGACAGTCAACTCCTTCAAGATACGCGTTGATCGACACTTTGCTGCACTGGGAGTGAACTGAATGCATCCAAGAGTAGGTACACAAGTGCTTTAATTCTTGCCGCAAGCCGCTCCTGTGGCTGACGGATTGATTAAATTACTGAAAGCAGGCAGCCTAGTAAAGAACCAACAGACTTTCTGCTGCCTGCTCGTCCATGTTTCCATGTTTCCTCCTCCTCCTCCTCCTCCTCCTCCTCCTCCTCCTCCTCATTTTCGTTTTCTTCCTCATCTTAATTTTCCTCCCCATTTTCTTCTCACTATCTATCTATATCGATCTATCTATCTCTTAAACACATACGTACATCCACACCAACACACACACACACACACACACACAAAGGGAGGGGTAAACAGAGAGAGAGAGAGAGAGAGAGAGAGAGAGAGAGAGAGAGAGAGAGAGAGAGAGAGAGAGAGAGAGAGAGAGAGAGAGAGAGAGAGAGAGAGCAGTTGGAGACATACTTGTTTTGTCTTCCTACCACACGCACACACACACACACACACACACACACACACACACACACACACACACACACACACACACACACACACAATGAACACTGAGATAACTTGCAGCATCACCTGGGCGTCTCACAACACACCTGTCCGCCTCTTTACCCGCGGGAGAGTTTAGGAAAGGGAAAGTGAGATGATGAGAGAGGCGAGGAGAGGAGAGGAGAGAGACAGAAAAGAGGAAGAGGTGAGAGGGATGAAAGTAGGTGGAGAGAATGAGTAAGTGGTGGAGTATGATGTTAAGTGGATTGGAAAGGAGGAAAGAAAAAGAGGAAGAGGAGAGAGGGATGGAAGCGGAGAGAAAGATGAGAGGTAGAGAGATGATAAGAGAGTAGGAAAGGAGGAGAGGGAAAGAGAATGAGGAGAGAATGATGAAAATATGACGGAATGAAGATGGATAGAAAGGGGAGTGGTAAGATGGAGAGAAGGAAAAGAAGGAAGATTAGAGGAGAGGAGACGTAAAGAAGAAGAAGAAGAAGAAGAAGAAAAACAAGAACAAGAACACGATGAAAAAGAAAAAGAAGAAGAAAAAGAAGAAGAAGAAGAAGAAGAACACGAAGAAGAAGACGAAGAAGAAGAAGACGAAGAAGAAGAACACGAAGACGAAGAAGATAAACACGATAAAAAAAAAGAACCAGTACAAGAAAAAAAGTTAAAACAATGAAAAATGGAGAAACCAAAAGGAGAAGTGAAATGAAAATGGACACCAAAACAACACTGAAAGAAAAGAAGCAAAATAAAAAAAAAAGAAGCGAGAGGAAGACAAAACAAGAGAAAACAAGAGTGGAAAGAAAGAAATAAAAAAGGGAACCAAGAGAAGATCAAGCGGGAAGGAGAAGGAGAAGGAGGAGGAGGAGGAGAAAGAGGAGGAAGACCACCAACGGGATAAAGAAAGAAAGAAGGAAGGAAACAAAGACGATAAAAAGATATACAGAAGCTTGTGAAAGGAGAGCTGAGAAAAGGACAAAGGGGCGGAAGGTACGAATGGAGGGAGGAAGGAAGGAAGGGAGGAGGAGGACGAGAGGAGGAAAGAAAAAGAGGCAGGGGGGGAGAGAGGAAAGAGACTGACAGACACAAGAAAGGAGGGAACGAAGGTGGTGAGGAGGAAAATTTGTCGTGGATGGAGAGAAGGAAGGGAGGAAAAAGGGAGAGAATGATGGTGAGGAGGAAAAGGAAAGTGAATTATGGGGGAAGAAAAAGGAGGAAGAATGGAGAGAAAAATGTAAAGAGGAGGAAAAGAAAAGTGAATCATGAATGGAGAAAATAGGAAGAAAAAAAGAATATGTGGGTTATGAAAAGGAAAAGAATAAGTATGGAAGAAGAAAATGAAAGAATAGGAGGGAGGAAAAGAGGAAAAACAGAGAATGTGGGTTATGAAAAGAAAAATAAGGAAGTCATGAAAGAAGAAAAGGAAAGAAAAGGAGAGAAAAAATGACGAAGAGGGAAGGAAAAAAGTCTCGCATGGAAAAAAAGAGGAAAAAAATGTGGGTTATTAGAAGAAAAAAAAAATAAGCCATGGAAAAAGAAAAGGAAATAATGTAAGAGTAAAAAATAATGAAGGAGGAAAGAAGAAGACGAAGAAGAAGAAGAAGATAGAAAAAAGTAAAGGAAAAAAATAGAGAACGTGGAAGGTCAAGAGGAGGAAAAAAAAAGAAGAGAAAGAAAAAAAAAAGGGAACGATGGAGGTGAAGAGCGAAGGAGCAAAGTCATGGAAGGAGAAAAAGGAGAGGGAAAAAAAAAGGAAACAAAAAACGTGACTAAGATATGGAAGTAGAGAAGGGAAGAAGAAAAAAAGAAGAGAAAGTGACTGATGAGAAGGAAAAAAAAATAAGTCAGGGAAAAAAGTGAAGAAAAAAGAAGAGAGAGAAGATGAGGAAGAGAGAAAAATCAAGTCATGGAGGATAAAAAGTAGGAGGAGAGAAAGATGGTGAGAACGGAGAGAAGTGCTCATAAAAGAAGAGAAGGGAGGATAAAAAGAAGAGATAAATGTTTGTGATGAGATAGAGAAGAAATCAAGACATGGCAGAAGAGAAGGGAGGGAAGAAAAAGAGAATGTAAGCAACGAGGAGAGAAGGATTGTCTTGAAAAAGGAAAAAAGAAGAAAAGACGGTGATGAAGATGGAGGAATCAAAACAAGAAGGAATAAAGGGAAGAGGAGAAACAGAGGGTAAGGAGGGAGAGAAGAGGTCAGAGAAGAAGAAAGTGGATGGATGAAAAATGAAAGAGAAGAAGGTGATGATGAAAAGGAAAAAATAAATTGAGGAAGATGTTGAAAGGAGGAAAAAGAGAATAAAAGGTTGGTGATAAAGAGACAAAGATCAAGTCATGGAAAAAAGAGAAAAAAAAAGGAGAAATAAAGAAAACGAGAAGGGAAAAATTAAGCCATGGAAGAAGGAAATGAAGAAAAAAAGTGAATATAAGTGAAAAAAAGTAATTCTAAGTGATGAAGAGAGAATACAGTCACAGAAAAAAAGAAAAAAAATAATGGTAATAAGTAAATTAAGTCTTGGAAGGAGAGAAGAAGGAAAAAGGAGAGGAAGATGATGGTGAAGAAGAAAGGAGGAAATTCTTGGATGGAAAAAGGAAGGAAAAATAAGAATGATAATGGTGAGGAGATAGTTAAGTCGTGGAGGAAGAGAAAGAAGGAAAATGAGAAAAAGATGGCGCTGAAGAGAGAAGGATGAAGTCTGGGAAGGAGAGAAAGGAGAAAAAAAGAGGAGAAAAATTATGGTTCTAAGAGGAGGGAAAAATTAAGTCGTGGAAGAAGAGAAAGGAGGAAAATGAGAGAAAAATGATGCTGAAGAGAAAAGGATGAAGTCTGGGAAGGAGAGAAAGGAGGAAAAAAGAGGAGAAAAATATGGTTCTAAGAGGAGGGAAAAATTAAGTCGTGGAAGAAGAGAAAGGAGGAAAATGAGAGAAAAATGGTGCTGAAGAGAAAAGGATGAAGTCTGGGAAGGTGAGAAAGGAGAAAAAAGAGGAGAAAATGAAGGTTGTAAAGAGGAGGGAAAAATTACGTCATGCAAAAAGAGAATGGAAGAAAAGGAGAGAACCATGATGAAGAGAAAAGGATAAAGTCGAGGAAGAAGAGAAGGAAGGAAGAGAGGAGAAAGAGTGAAGAGAAAAGGATGAAGTCGTGGAAGAAGAGAAGGAAAGGAAGAGGGGAGAAAGAGTGAAGAGAAAAGGATGAAGTCGTGGAAGAAGAGAAGGAAGGAAGAGAGGAGAAAGAAAGTGAAGAGAAAAGGATGAAGTCGTGGAAGAAGAGAAGGAAGGAAGGAAGAGAGGAGAAAGAAAGTGAAGAGAAAAGGATGAAGTTTCGGAAGGAGGTAAAAGAGGAGAAAAGAGAGAAGGAAGATGGCGAGGAGGAGAAAAAAATTAAGTCGTGAAAGAAGACAGGAAATGAAAATGAGAGAAAGATGATGGCGAAAAAGATGAAGGCTTGGAAGGAGAGTAAGAAAAAGAAAAACAAAGGAGGGAAAATGGTTGTGGAAAGAAAAATTAAGTCATGGAAGAAAAGAAATAGGGAAGAGGAGAGAAAGACGGTAAAGAGAAAAAAGAAGAAGGTAAAAGAGAAAAAAGAGAGAATGATGAGGGTAAGGAGAGAAAAATTACGTCATGGAGGAGGAGAAGGGAGGGAAAGATGAGAAGAGAAAAGAAAGGAGGTAAGAATGGAGGAAAGAAAGGAACGGAGAGAGTAATGGAAGGAAAGAATAGGAAATGGAAGGAAGAAATATAAAGGGAGGAAAAGGGAGACACAGGTAAGAAGGTTAAGAGTGGAATAAGGAGGAAAGAAAGGAGGAAGGGAGGAAAGGAAGAAATGGATGAAGATGAGTAAGAGAGAGGGAGAGATAAAAAAAAACATGAAGAAAAGAAGTTAAGGAAGAAATCAGAGGAAAAAGAAGGAGAACTATTTAAGGAAGTGAGGGAGGAAGGAGAGGAAAAAAGAAATGAAGACATAAAGGAAACAAGCGAAGGAGATGTGAAGGCGAGAAG
>NC_066547.1:12017059-12019559 GCF_024679095.1 Eriocheir sinensis
CTTTTCCCTTCTCTCTTCCTTCTCTTTTCTCCTCCATTCCCTCATTTTTCTCCTTTAATATACATCTGATCTTTTTCCTTCTTCTTTCTTTCCTTGCTTTCTTTCCTATATCCTTTCTCTGTTATTAGTCTGCCCTTTTCCTTTTCCCTTCTCTCTTCCTTCTCTTTTCTCCTCCATTCCCTCATTTTTCTCCTTTAATATACATCTGATCTTTTTCCTTCTTCTTTCTTTCCTTGCTTTCTTTCCTATATCCTTTCTCTGTTATTAGTCTGCCCTTTTCCTCTTCCCTTTTCTCTTCCTTCTCTTTTCTCCTTCATTCCCTCATTTTTCTCCTTTAATATACATCTGATCTTTTTCCTTCTTCTTTCTTTCCTTGCTTTCTTTCCTATATCCTTTCTCTGTTATTAGTTTGTCCTTTCCCTTTTCCCTTCTCTCTTCTTTCTCTTTTCTCCTCCATTCCCACATTTTTCTCCTTTAATATTCATCTCATCTTTCTCCTTCTTCTTTCTTTCCTTGCTTTCTTTCCTATATCCTTTCTCTGTTATTAGTCTGCCCTTTTCTCTTCTCTCTTCCTTCTCTCTCCTCCTCCATTCTCTCATTTTTCTTCCATACTATATTTTTCTGACCTCTCTCCATCTGCCGTCCCTTCATTCCTTCCTCCCTGCATTGTTGTTCCTCTATTTTTATTCCTATTTTTATTTCTATCCCTTCTTATTTTTATCTCCACATTCATCCTCTTAATTCACTCTCCTTCCTTCCTTCCTTTCTGCTGTGTTTTTACTTTTTTTTTTCTGTCTCAGTTTTTATGATCTTTTATATTTTTTTTTCTTTCTTCATTCGTTCATTCATTTTTGTCTTCTTTCCTCTTCTTCCCTTCTTTCTCCTTTCTCACCTTCTTTCTCCCTTTCATCATTAGTATGTTATTTTCACTATCTGTTCTCTCTCTCTCTCTCTCTCTCTCTCTCTCTCCTTTCTCCTCTATCTATTTGTTCGTTTCTCCCTTCCTTCCTTCCTTCCTTCCTTCCTTCCTTCCTTCCTTCCTTCCTTAACTCCCTCTTTCTTTCCTTCCTTCCTTCCCCCTTCCTTCCTTAATTCCTTCTATCTTTCCTTCTTTCCTTCCTTCCTTCATTCATTCATTCATTCATTCATTCTTTCTTTCCTTCTTTCCTTCCTTCCTTCCTTCCTTCCTCCTTTCTTCTATTCAATTTCTACTCCTGCATCATTTCTCCTCCATCCATTTTTCTTCCTTTATCCCTTTCATTATCTACCTTACCCTCCCCACCCCTCCCCATCCCTATCTTCTCTCCCCTACTATTACTCCCCTTCTCTTCTTACCCTTCCCTACCCCGTCCCATCCCAATCTCTTCCCCTCCCATTCCTCCCTTCCTTCCCTCTATCCCTTCCTTCCTTCCATACGGTTACTCTTTCCTTGGTATAGATGTCTTTTACCTCCTCCCTCTCCCTCCTTCCCTCTCTCCCTCTCCCCCTCCCTTCCTTCCTTCCTTCCTCTTCCCATTCATTTTCCGTCCTCCCTCCCTCCCTTCCCTCCCTGGCTCTCTCCTATCTCACTGTCCTCCTCCTCCTCTTCCTCCTCTTTCTGCTACTATTCTCTCCCCATTTCTCTCTTTGCTCGTCTTCTTGTCTCCTCATTATCCCTTCTCCTATCTTTATTCTTCTCCCCCTCTCTCCCTATCTTCCATATTATCTTCCCATCTCTGTGTTTCTCTTCTTGCTTAATCATTTCTCCCTTCCTTATCTTTATCTTTCCCTCTGTAATGTTATCGTGTCCTCCTCCTCCTTCTCCTCTCCTCCTCCTCCTCCTCCTTCTCTTCCCTCTATTCTCTTATCATTTATCTCTCTGGTTGTCTTCTTTCCTCCTCATTTATCCGTCTCCTATCTTTATTTTTCCCTTTGCAATGTAACCGTATCTTCCTCCTTCATTATCTTCCTTCGCTATCTTCCTCCTCCTCGTTGTATTCTCTTATTTCTATCTTCGTTTCTCTTCTTCTCCTCTCTCTCCCTCTCTCTCCTTTAGTATATTCTTCTTGGTTAATCATTCCTGTTTCTCCTGTCTCTATACTTCCTTGCCGTCTTCTTCATCTTCCCCTCTTCCTCCTCCTCCTCCTCCTCGTATTATCTTACCCGCTATATCTTCGTTTCTCTTCTTACCTCCCTCTCTCTTCCCCTCTCTCCTAGTATTCTCTTCCTGCTACTCATCCCCCTCTCTCTATCCTATCTCTATCCTTCCTTTTGCCATGTTCCCATCTCGCTTACTGACTCACTCACTCCCCCCTCACACGTCTCCCCTCCTTCCACACCCCTCACCCTTCCTTTCCCTTCTCTCTCTCCTCTTCTCCCTCGCCGCTATCTCTCTCTCCCTCCCTCCCTCCCTCCCTGAGACACACGCAGCCAGTAATTATGAGCTGCAGATAATGCCAACAATAACGTAGTATTAGGGATGGAGCGAGGAGGTGTAGCAGTGGCTTGTTAGAGAGAGAGA